>NC_142738.1:21466500-21621000 GCF_051943395.1 Hippocampus bargibanti | reverse complement strand
ATGGGGAAAATAAGTATGGAACGATGTTTGAGATAATTGAAAGTGTTTTTAACATAGTTACTTCTTTGCATGTACTGTATACATTTGTTTCTATGGTTAAAATTTAGCTGTTGTGTCCTGTCCATTTTGATCACTGATTAACTGTGTGCTACAGAGCTTAGAAGAGAGATCACTTTTCAAAATTCCTATAGAAAATGGATGGATTTGGGTGGAATACATTGTTATTATATCATTCTGACAATTTAATAGTGGATAATGTAATGCATGTGACCTATCCATGGAGACACATTAAGTCTAAGCAAGTTGCAAATCTTGTTTAGCTTCAAACTTGCCTGTGTTATAGTATGAACATGATCAAAAAAAATTGCGGCAACAACAACTGTAACTATTAAAACTGTTTGTGAATGTCTTGAGAACATATTTGCAAATGTGTGCAACTTTGAACAAACTCCGAAGTGAAATCCACATTCAGGCAGAAACTTGCAATCATTTGCCGCTCGGTGATCAATTACGACAAAAACATAATATAAATGCTCTATTTAATATTTGAGCATTGTGACCCACATAAATGACTCTGCCTTTCCTCAGAGAGTCACTGAGAACAGTTGTACATCATGTTTGATCGACTACTATTACAAATAGACTGTTTGTATAATTACAGGATAATCAGTATACAGTATACTATGCATCAAACAGTACTTCTCCCCAGAAAAAAAAGCCGGGGGTTCAAACTGACGGGATTATTGTAATGTACTGTCCATGGCATTAGTCACAAGGCAACATCACACCAAAATGATGTCAGGGAACTTGCAGCAAGCGAGGCCAACTACGGTGTGACCTCATGCCTCATGTGCCCGAGCCAGAAAGTTGCATTTGAACACACCACAGCAGATGGTTGACTCCCATGTCCAATACATTCTATGCTCACATGAGAGGAAATACTTCTGTGCCAGATGGTTGCTTACAGTATGTTCATGAAGAACCTAGAACCTTTTTAAGACAGTCGTTTTTACTACTCGAATGTGGTCTCAATCTTAAGATTGCTGCTTGGCTTGATTCTTATAAATAAATTATTGCTGTGTGATTTATCTGTGTCTGTGAATTGATAAAAGAAAAAAAAATATCTCCAAATGTGGTTGATTGATCTATCGTCAGGGATATATTTTGGTCCGATCAGATTTACACATTCTGCCTTTTTTGCATGGTGATTTTAATTTTTGTTTTTACAAGTCATGCTGATCAACAGTGTACTGTACTGTTTCAAATGGCTGACATCATTATATGGCAATGTCAGTAAAATATTAACTCATTCACTGCCAGACGTGAAAAATATGTCCACTCCAGTGCCAGGGTTTTTGTTACTGTCACTTGAATTCCAGGACCCACAGAATATTGAGTTTTAGAACTACATAAACATTCAGTTCAGCGTTAGAAACATAATTAGACTCTTTTCTTTCACCAGAAAAAAAAGTTAATTCCTAAATTATATGGGACTGGAGTGCAAAATACAATGCAATACATACATATTGGTTAATATAGCGCTTGAACAACAGCTGAAGCTGGAACAAAGTGCTAACATGGAAAGAGGGGAAATGCTGCCCCCTTGTGGAAAAGAAAAAAAAAAACATTGCCGGAGGCCATGGCCAGCACTTTATCGGCAACCAAGGATGAAAAAACAAAACCCGAACAAATTCGGGAATAGCGCACTACGTCATATTTTAAATTTCTGAATAAATTCGTGAATGGCAGTGAATGAGTTAATACATCAAACTTATTGGAACAAATCCGATCTTTACATTGGTTAAACACAAATCCAAAAATGATGATTAATATAACAGTGCAAAAAATATTTGGTTATTAACTTTTCTCAAAAATTCCAACACTGGTATAATCCCAAAACATGTACGTACACAAGCACAAACACGCACGCACGCGCGCGCACACACACACACACACACACACACACACACACACACACACACACACACACACACACACACACACACACACACACACACACACGCACGCACACACACGCGCACACGCGCACACACACACACACACGATAAACATCAACTAGTTTCTTTGATTAGTTGGATGTAGATATACTTACATGTTGCAGTTTTACAGAGAAAATTCAACAAAAGCATTCGCATAGTGCCTCTTGGTATTGTAGTCATGAAACTATAGAAAAGACAGAGAAATAATAAAATATTTTTGATCTGAAATTCAAATTCAGCAGGGTTCCACTTTAACATATAGGATGAAATAAAAGTGTGAGACCACTGAAAATGACGTGATAATTTCAAAATGTGAAAACGTTTGAAACTATTATGTGGAGTTTACTTTACTGAACCGCACATCAGGTTCGATAATGAGCTCCTTCTCATTCATTATTTATTATTTTGTTTTTTTTGTTGTTGAGTACAGCTTTTTAATATTTTTTGGTCCATGGATTTCCTTAGAGATTACTGTACTTTACTCATGAGAGTATTAGTTAAAGAAAAATCTGGAAAGCTGACTTCAAATTCACGGACCTCATATATATAGCGTGTGTGTCATGTGTGCTTGAGGCCAACGTTGGCTTAAAAACACATGACCTTTTGCACTTCACACCGAACCAAGAAAGTTCGATGAGAGCAGCAGAAAGCGCATAGACTCAAGACTTGATGATTGATTGAAATCTGCCAAACTGTAAATTACTTACAGGAAAGCAATACCGGAGCTCATACTGCACCGCATTGCACACATACTCTATGAAAGAAAATCCGCCTGTAGAGGTGAGGAGTGAAGAGCAGAGGTGAGCTAAAGCACAGGGAAGCTGACAAATCCCATCACGACCAGGATCACGGTCGTCCGCAGTCAATACTCTTACAGTTCTGCTGCCTCTTTGACACTTCTGACCACCTCCCCCACTCTTACGTTATTTCTCACACTTTGCGCTTTGTAATTAGCAGCAGTGTATTCCGAATAGTTTTTTTTCATTGACTATTCTGTTTGACACTATGATTGGCGAGTTATCTATTTCATCTTAATTATGTACAAAGATGCAATAAACCTAATCTGGTCTGAAATCTAAGTGGACAAACCTGGTGTGTTCCAATGGAATAACCCAGAGGATACAACTGGATTCATACCACTACGGCTTCTAAGTGGCACACAAAACAAAGGTTATTGGTTTTATTTATCAATTGCAGTGTGTGCGGGAATTGTACATGAAGTTATGACATGGACTCTCTTTAAACCTGATGATTTGGGCGAACTACCTTTGTGGTACATACACAGGATCATGAATTGGATGTCTCGTGATATTTGCTTTGAGAGAAGAATTTTAGAGGTTGGCAAATGTTAGATTTATTTGAATTTGCGAATGTAAATTGTCAAATACGTGTGTATTTTTCAGATTTTTATAGTTTCCATTTTGCTCTGTAACTGCAGTAAAAAGAGGTTGCCTTGTTTATTTATGTGTTTGCGTTGGATGGGGGTATACGCCAAACCCTGTGTTGGGCAACCCCCAATTCTGCATGCACATGAATAACTCTGAAAAATGACCTATTTCATCCATTAAGTACTAGTCTAATCCGTAAAAATGTGGACATTTTCCCCGCGTTCAATGAGGAATTGATCACAAGCTTACTTTTGCTGTATGTTGTATTCCTACTGTTGTCTTTGATGCTACTGTTAGCTGCTTCAATTAAATCCACTGTATCTTACACACCCATGAGCTAGTAACTACATTGCTCATATAAAATAATTATTTCGCAGAACGTGAACTAAGTTAGGAATTACAGTTTTTACACATTGTTCCACATAATAATACATCATTAAAATAAAAAAAGCACTTTATTGCAATCAAGGTAAATCTACCCCTGACCACGCTACATCACATTCTAGTTGTTTATTTTAGGAAACTTCCCAGTGAAATACTAACTTCTTGCCTACATAAGATCGCCATGAGAATATTGCTTAGCAAGGACACAGTCCTTGACTATGTAAGACCTTCCAAAAGTTAATTACAATCCACAGCCATATCCTCGCCTGACACATCGTGCTCAGTGCAGTGAAAAATGGGCATCCAATCATCAGTGCTGTTCCATTCCCCGGGTGCAGGGCACATGGTAGCAGGTGCCAACATTCATTCAAATGCTTCCTCTGCTGTTGGCCTAAACGCTGAGATGAAAGTGCAGCAGGGCAGAGAAGCACAAAAGATAACATTAAAAACAAATAATTCACTTTAAAAAGTAGATTTGTTATTTCCATCAGACTGAGGAAAAATTCATGAATATAAAGTTGAATACGTCCTGTACTGGTTTATACACCCTTGGATTTAAATTCCCATCATAATTTTGGCACAAGGTATATATTTGTGAATTACAGCGTGATAATAATAAACTGTGCATCAGGCCAAGACACACAAAAGAAGTTATGGAACACCAGGGTGCTTTTTTTGTCTGGGACTAAAATTAGAAAGTAATATCATGAGTTGATCCCCCACAAGTTGGTTCCTTTCTCATGTGAAGCGGTCAGTAGTCAGTGATGGGATTTCGTAATATAGCAGACAATTCCTCTTAATCAATGGGTCGTACCCACCAGGCAGCTCAGTCATCTAAGTGTGGTATTTACTGTGTGGGTCAGATAAACCCTGCTATGCAGTTCTTGTTGAGTCAATGAAAGACCTCACGATTGCCACCACTGCGACTGATCTTTAATCCAATCAAACATTGGACGCAGTCCCTCATGGTGACCAGAAAAGGAGCACGTACAACGTTGAGGGAGTGGTGGTCTTTTCAAATGACTCGGAGACTCATTTGTCTGCCTTCCTTATTCCCGGGTAGTTTCAGAAAGCTGTGGCGCTAGTTCAAAACATTTCTCTTGCAGTCACAGATTCAACTTCATTTGCTCATTAGTATAACCGAGAAGAGCACAACAAGTTCCTGAGCCATGCAAGACATTTTTCATGAGAGCTCATGATAGCTTTGAAAAGGTGAGATGGGAATAAAATTTGACAGAGCAAATTGAACCTGTGATTTAAAAAAAAAAAACACATACACAATATCTCATTTCATCTCAGTTTCCATACCGCTTATTCCTCATTAGGGTCGCGGGGGTTGCTGGAGCCTATCTCAGCTGTCTTCGGGCACGAGGCGGGGGACACCCTGAATTGGTTGCCAGCCAATCGCAGGGCACACAAAGACATATAACAGTCACTCTCACACTCAAACCTAGGGACAATTTGGAGTTGTCAATCTGCCTGCCATGCATGTTTTTGGAGTGTGCGAGGAAACCTGAGGTCCCGGAGAAAACCCACGCGGGTCCGGGGAGAACATGCAAACTCCACACAGGGAGGCCGGACCGGGACGCGAACCGGCGACCTCTGCACTGTGAAGCCGGTGTGCTAACCACTCGGCTACCGGGCCACCCCATACACAATATTTTAACCCAAATTCTCTTACTGGAATCTGGTTTCTACATGAGATCCCACAATGATACAGTGCATAACATCTAACGCAGGGGTGTCCAAAGTCTGTCCTCAAGGGCCCTCCTTGACCCTGCCTGTTTTCTAGTTCTCCCAAGCACAACGCACCTGATTCAAATCATCTGTAGGAGCTGGCTGATGAACTGATCATTTGATGCAGGTGTGTTGCAGCCAGGAAAGATGGAAGACAGGCCGGAGAGATGGTCCTACAGCCTGAATCTAAAGGCTTCTGATTGAATGACTTCCATATATCATGCTTTTCTTCTCTGTCTCAGTGGTATAGTCTCCACAATCTGGCTATCAAAGATTTGGCAGAGGTTTTCTCGGTCCACATCTGTCATCTTTCTCTGTGATGCAAAGCGGTTGGTGGAAAGTAAACAAACCTCTCAGTGGAGTGGTTGTTTTGGTTGTTCTACCCGTGTTTAAAGCTCCTTGAATGTACAATTAATTGTAGGCCACAAGGGAAGGCGGTGGGGGATTACAATTTTATCACTTGAACCAAGTAGCTGAAGAATTTCAATCTGTCAAGAGCCCATCTGAAATATAAAACATGACTTTCCTGGAAATTGCTTTTCACAGAATACTTTGGTAGTTTTGTTCTGTTCTCCTTTTTCCAATTTACCACTTTTCTTTCTCATGAGATGGAAATGAGGTTCACTCTCTTTTGAAAGTCACTCTCTTTGAACAAAGAAACCCTCCAGTGGCTCTGAACACTACCAGACAACTCTTCCACGCAAGCAGCTTTTTATCTGACCAAACTCTTTCCTCCCAAATTCCTCCCATGTCTCAAGTTTGCTTGACTGAAAGCAAAACTGAACTCCACAAGAACTCACTTCTTAACAACATCTTAACAGCTAGACTATTGACTTGACTATTCTTAACAGCTTGACTGTGACTAAAACTGCCTCTGCAATCTTAGAAACTCCAGGCAAACACTCAGTCCGTCTGGGAACATTTGTATCTGAGTTAATCAGTAACCATGTGTAATCAAAATAAACCTTTCAAAAGGAAACCGGTTTTCAATTACCATCGTCACTCTCATATAGGTCATTGCTTGAAATTAGTGACAACATTGATGTAAAGCATGCAACTATCTGCAGGAAACAAATCAGTGAATGTGAAGCACCGAAATAAATGTGCATGAATAATTACCATTATAGGGCATGTGGTATATTTACCAAACATAACAACAAATACGTGCCAGTGACTCAAGAGAAGAAATGTGTATCGCTCGTCTCTGGTGTTACAGCAATTGCATGAACTGTAATTCATATTTCAAAACAACAGGCAGAATTTTTTGGGGGAGAAAAATTAATCATCATGTTTGATGTTGAGGTTGAAATAGTAACATTTACATATCCAATATAATGGTGAAGTGCTACGAATATACTCTATGAACTAAATTTAGCATTTGACAAAAAACAATGTTTTAGGTTTGAGGTAAAGATGACCTACCGCGACAGCCACAAGAGCTAAAATTAGGGAAGGTGGTTACCATGACAGCAAGGCAGCCAATGGGGTTTGCTGTTGCGATGCAACAACTTAAACTCCAACAGTAATTGCTGGAAAGATGTGATGGGGGGGGGGCGTGTGTGTGTGGGATGTGTGTGTGTGTGTGTGTGTGTGTGTGTGTGTGTGTGTGTGTGTGTGTGTGTGTGTGTGTGTGTATGCGTGTGTGTGTGTGTGTGTGTGTGTGTGTGTGTGTGTGTGTGTGTGTGTGTGCGTGTGTGTGTGTGCGTGTGTGTGTGTGCTTTTGCGCAAATGAGATATTGTAATGCAGTTTTATATTGATATGCCAAATCTAGCTCCATTAATTTATTTTTCATGATGTTCGATAAAACCTGTAATCGAATTAGCTTTGGTAAAATAAATAATCTTCCCATACATTCCTTTTATCTCTGCACGGCCAAGCAAACTTTATTTGCATGAAAGTCACGTTCCCCAAAAAGATATTGCACAAATTCAAGAAATACTTTTATTTGATGTGTGTTAACTTCTATATGTGATAGTTAATCAATGGAAGCCTGTCTGAGGCATTCACAGCCACCCTCCTCCTCAGAAGACCTGTTGATGCTGAGAGACAGGGGGACTGTTGTGCAGCCGGGTGCTCACATAAATGTGCCACTCATCTAATATGCACCGCTGTGCCGCCTGCCAGCACGTTCCTCATTTAAATTCAGATTAAATAGAAGGAACGTGGAGCTAGCGCAGATTCGGAAAACTATATTAATACACTTAAAAGGCTTCTCCAAACCAAATAGATTGGACTATTGCATGAGAAGCAGTAAGAAAAATGCATACAAAATGATCAGTACTCTTAAAACTGTTAAGGAGCAAACAGCAGACTGCAATTGACACGCATATCACTCTCAACACCAATGTGATGTGTGAAACAACTATCACACAAATGTTCATTATCGGACCAGATGTACTAATTCTGCTAAACAGGGATTCACCATTGTATTAAAACACGGTTGGCTTTGCAAATAAACCTCGAGCCACATGAACCCCCTCAAATTGTGCTATCAGCAGTCCACGATTGCAGTTTCATAGAAAAGAGTGGAGAATCATTATTTTATCAAATAACAGATTATTATATCACACAGCGCCAACCGCTCCCCGCTAATGTGTACAGCATAGTTGACTCAATGTCATCTCATGGCTCTTTATGGCCGTGATTACATTGCCATGTCAAATAAACCTTGATGTTAGCAAGGGCGTCTGCGGCACATCGGATTATATGAACAAAATAAGTATGTATAAAATAAACCTTGCTTGGAGAACAGAAAATAAGATGGTAGCAATAATTTCACTCACTCTGAATCACAACTAAATATTTAGGGTCGACAAAAAGTAAATGTGTTCATTGTCTTTTATATTAAAAGACTCAGTTGCCATTTTCCATGTGTGTTAGCTGAGTGGAGTAAATATACATAGTTAGTATTTTGAGTGAAAAGGTTTTGCACTGTCAACTTTAATCTGCAGAGAGACCAAAAAGCCTACTCTCAAATTTGTGCCCTCTGCGATTTGTTGTTGATGAAACGTACCCGCAAATCTGCACACGGGTGAAATGTGAATCACTCTAGCCTGTGGATGAAAACAACTTTGTCAGACATGTTTTCCTCCAAATAAGTCTTTTTTTTTCCCTTCAAATTGAATGACAGCCTTACATACTCAATATTGTTTTCTTTTCCTTTCGGTTTTTCCCTTCCAGGGTTCGCCACAGCGAATCAGTGTCCTCCATCTTCAGAGGTTTGATTCGCATGTGTGTTTTGACCAAGCTTTTACGTCGGATGCCCTTCCTGACACAACCCTCTGTATTTATGCGGGCTTGTGACCAGCACAAGAAGACACTGGCTTATCTCACCTTGTGGATACAGAACAAGCAACACTCAATATGATTTACAATTATATATATATATATATATATATATATATATATATATATATATATATATATATATATATATATATATATATATATATATATATATATATATATATAGGGCGGCCGGTAGTCGAGTGGTTAGCACACCGGCTTCACAGTGCTTTCTCCGGGTACTCCGGTTTCCTCCCACACTCCAAAAACATGCATGGCAGGCAGATTGACCACTCCAAATTGTCCCTAGGTGTGAGTGTGAGAGTGACTGTTGTATGTCTTTGTGTGCCCTGCGATTGGCTGGCAACCAATTCAGGGTGCCCCCCGCCTCGTGCCCGAAGACAGCTGAGATAGGCTCCAGCACCCCCCGCGACCCTAATGAGGAATAAGCGGTACGTAAAATGAGATGAGATGAGATATATATATATATATATATATATATATATATATATATATATATATATATATATATATATATATATATATATATATAAAAAATCCTTGTCTCACCCACCATGAGTGGTGTCTGTCCCCATTTCAGCTCGGGTCCTCTACCAGAGGCCAGGAAGCTTGAGGGTTCTGCGCAGTATCCGTGCTGTTCCCAGCACTGCGCTTTTCTGGACCGAGATATTCGATGTTGTTCCCGGGATCTGTTGCAACCACTCGTCGAGTTTGCGGGTCACTGCCCCAAGTGCTCCGACCACCACAGGCACGACTGTCACCTTTACCTTCCAGGCTCTCTCCAGCTCCTCTCTGAGCCCTTGGTATTTCTCGATTTTCTCATGTTCCTTCTTTCTGATGTTCCCATCACTCGGGACCGCTACATCCACGACAACGGCTTTCCTTTCCCCTTTATCTATGACCACGATATCTGGTTGGTTGGCCATTACCATCTTGTCAGTCTGTATCTGGAAGTCCCACAGGATTTTTGCTCGGTCATTCTCCACCACCTTGGGAGGTGTTTCCCATTTTGACCTTGGGGTTTCCAAGTCCATACTGCGCACAGATGATTCGGTAGACTATGCCAGCCACCTGGTTATGGCGCTCCATGTAGGCTTTCCCTGCCAGCATCTTACACCCTGCAGTTACGTGTTGGATTGTCTCAGGTGCCTCTTTGCACAACCTACACCTTGGGTCTTGTCTGGTGTGGTATATCCCTGCCTCTATGGCTCTGGTGTTCAGGGCCTGCTCTTGGGCAGCCAGGATGAGTGCCTCTGTGCTGTCCTTTAGGCCAGCCCTCTCTAGCCACTGATAGGACTTCTTGAGATCAGCCACTTCTGCTATGGTTCGGTGGTACATCCCGTGTAGGGGCTTTTCCTCCCATGATTGTCCCTCTTCCAGCACCTCATCCTCTGTTCCCCATTGACTGAGACATTCTCTGAGTACATCATCCGTTGGAGCCTTCTCTTTGATGTATTCATGGAGCTTGGATGTTTCATCCTGGACAGTGGCTCTCACACTCACTAGTCCCCGGCCTCCTTCCTTACGGCTTGTGTACAGTCTCAGGGTGCTGGACTTGGGATGGAACCCTCCGTGCATGGTGAGGAGTTTTCGGGTCTTAACATCCGTGGTCTGAATCTCTTCCTTTGGCCACCTTATTATTCCTGCAGGGTATCTGATCACTGGCAGGGCATAGCTGTTTATTGCCCGGGTCTTGTTCTTGCCATTGAGCTGGCTTCTGAGGACTTGCCTCACCCGCTGGAGGTATTTGGTCGTAGCCGCTTTCCTTGTTGCTAATTCGAGGTTGCCATTGGCCTGTGGTATACCGAGGTACTTGTAGCTGTTTTCAATGTCTGCTATTGTTCCTTCAGGGAGTGAGACCCCTTCAGTGTGAACTACCTTGCCCCTCTTAGTCACCATCCGACTACATTTCTCCAGCCCGAATGACATTCCGATATCACTGCTGTAGATCCTGGTTGTGTGGATCAGGGAGTCTATGTCCCTTTCGCTCTTAGCATACAGCTTGATGTCATCCATGTAGAGGAGGTGACTGATCGTAGCTCCATTTCTGAGGCGGTATCCATAGCCTGTCTTGGCGATTATCTGGCTGAGGGGGTTCAGTCCTATGCAGAACAGCAGTGGGGAGAGTGCATCACCTTGGTATATGCCACATTTGATGGACACTTGCGTTAGTGGCTTGCCATTGGCTTCAAGTGTGGTTTTCCACATCCTCATTGAGTTTGCAACGAAGGCTCTCAGGGTCCTGTTGACCTTATACAACTCCAAGCATTCATTGATCCATGTGTGTGGCATCGAGTCATATGCTTTCTTGTAATCAATCCAGGACCTGCAGTCTTGAGCGACTGTTCTGTCAACCAGCAGCTGATGTTTGGCACCTCTAGTATCTCTACTAATGCCTTTCTGTGCTTTGCTCATGTATTGATCCATGTGTCCACTTATCTTAGCCGCAATGATGCCTGACATGAGCTTCCATGTTGTGGAGAGACAGGTTATTGGCCGATAGTTGGAAGGAACTGCACCCTTTGAGGAATCCTTCATGATCAGGATTGTTCGCCCGTCGGTTAGCCATCCTGGGTGAGTCCCATCCATCAGCAGCTGGTTCATTTGTGCTGCTAGGCGCTCGTGGAGAGCTGTGAGTTTCTTTAGCCAGTAGGTGTGGACCATATCCGGGCCTGGTGCCGTCCAGTTTTTCATACCTGAGACTCTTCCTTGTATATCTGCCGCTGTGATGGTAACTGGGTTCTGTTCAGGGATGTTGCTGTGCTCCTCTTTCAGAGTCACCAGCCATTGTGCACTGCTGTTATGTGCGACCTCCTTCTCCCATATGCCTTTCCAGTATCTTTCAGTTTCCAGCCTTGGAGGGTCTGCTCTGCTGTTAGAACCCTGCCACTGAGCGTACACTTTCGCAGGTTGTGTTGCGAACAGCCTGTTTATTCTTCTGGCCTCATTCTCTTTCGTGTACCTCTTTAGGCGACTGGCCAAGGCCTGGAGCCTTTGTATATATATATATATATATATATATATATATATATATATATATATATATATATATATATATATATATATATATATATATATATATAATGACAACTGCATTCTTGTGGACAACAACAATTCATCCAAAATAAGTCGCTACCAGCTGTGGTTATTCACTTAAATATTGAAAAATGCACTTTCAATAGGAATGATATTTTATTTTAGGCTCTCATTAGTGAGATAATGCAAATGCTATACAGTAAAAAAAGGTGTAATGAAGTTGAATTTAAAATGCAAGATTTGAAATGACAAATATTTGTAAGTCATCAAGTTCAAATAAGAACTGTGGCATTGACAGCTCAAATTTGTTATTTCTACCCTTAGTGCTGCCGCACCCATGTATGCCATACTGAAATTTTCCAATGACACTTAATGCGTCTGAAAATTATTCATTCATTATCAATATAGATGATTTTTAACCTGGCTATGCTCCTCCATTAAATGGCAGAAGGTACCATACTCATAAAACACAATAATGGCTTATTGCAATCATATCAGCTTTGTGTTCAATTAAACAGACGCAGATTTCACACACAATCAATCAAGTAATGAGTACATTGAGACAAGGACATCATTATTTCAGCATTCACACTTGAGTGGGAGATTGTCTTGTGAGCAGAGGAATTTTGACCCAGAAACAGGCATTACATAAAAGTTGAAAGGTAAGCCTCTGCCCACGAAAATACAAATTAAGCATAGAAAGACAGCGAACTGACTCAAAGAGGGCTTGATGGACTCACCACGTTGATTAACTCGAGTTTATATAGATATTAAACAGACTCAAGTACAAACCTCAAAATTACAAACCTCAAAAAGAGTTTTCTTTTTAATTGTGAGATGAATAAACTTTGGGGAACCACAATCCAAAGAGTCCAAATCCCCAAGGACACTAACAGCGGCCATAGAACCAAACCACTGACTTGCAGATGTGTGCGGGTGTGGGCACAGAGCAATCTTAGGTGTGTAAAGCTGTCAACTCGACATTCAAGTAAGAAAAAGGAACTTCATTATTTCTCGTCACCGAGACGGGCATCAATGAATACTCAGGTGGAGAGACTGCATAACAGCCTGATATAAATATTAACATGGCTCTTTCTAGGCCCGGTTTCCGTAATGGCTACATCTCACTTAGAAACCCCTTGGTGCAAGAGGGGACATGTTATTCGTAAAAGGTTAAGTGAGTTGACCTGCTCAGATGCCAGCTTAATGGAAGACAGTAAATTAGACACGCGCAGACCTGCGGTGCATATAAAGCTCCTCCATTGACAGACGCTTAGACCGGACGTTCACAAGGAGATAATGTGGATGATGTATTTCATACCTTTTAATATAGAATTATTTCCAATGCTGTTGTTTCGTTTTTGCATTCCAAAACTGCCATCACCCTGAATCCGTAACCAATTACAAACCATCTGGCTACATAATTACGTTTTGTTTTCAGTAACAATAAAATAATTGAAAATTACTTCTTTTTGCTTAGTGTGTTCCAAACAAAAGGTTGATATTAATAGGAAATATGACAAACATTTTAAAATTTAACAACATAGTCAGCTTTTGGGGAAATCCTGATGCCAAGATCGCGTAACACAGGGAAATGAATGTGTGTCTGTGTGTCTGTGTGTGTGTGTGTGTGTGTGTGTGTGTGTGTGTGTGTGTGTGTGTGTGTGTGTGTGTGTGTGTGTGTGTGTGTGTGTGTGTGTGTGTGTGCGTGTGTGCGCGCGCATTTGTGCTCGCCCGCTCAGGGACATCTTAATCATTGTGTATCACTTTACACCAACAGCTTGATATTCTCTATGTTAAATGTGGAATCGGAGTAGGAACATTATAAATTTATCATGGACTACCGGCAACAGCAGCCTCTATTCCACACCGCATGGTTGCAATCAATCGTCAGTCAAAAGAACTGGAAGGTTAAAGATGGGATCTTCACACCTGCAAAGTCTTGCCGACTGCAGTGAGCACGTCATAGAAACTTATTTCGTTTCAAATTATTATTATAATTATTTCATTTCAAGTAGGCTGGTTTTCTCATTGGCGATTAATGAAAAAAAGTGACAACTCATAAAACCTATATGTGTTTCTTGACGGTGGCAAGGTCAAGAGTGTATTGATTGACTAACTGTGGTGACACTTGCTCTCAATTCTCTTATATATACCTCCCACGTGTTCACTTCCATTTACTGCACAAAGAGGAGATACATGACCAATCTAACGAGGTGCAATAATAAGTGCTAAGTTTCGGATTTGAATGATTGGAACAAAATACTACTTGAAAATGGGGGGGGGGGCGCGGGACCAGGAATTTTGACCCAGAAACAGGCATTACATAAAAGTTGAAAGGTAAGCCTCTGCCCACGAAAATACAAATTAAGCATAGAAAGACAGCGAACTGACTCAAAGAGGGCTTGATGGACTCACCACGTTGATTAACTCGAGTTTATATAGATATTAAACAGACTCAAGTACAAACCTCAAAATTACAAACCTCAAAAAGAGTTTTCTTTTTAATTGTGAGATGAATAAACTTTGGGGAACCACAATCCAAAGAGTCCAAATCCCCAAGGACACTAACAGCGGCCATAGAACCAAACCACTGACTTGCAGATGTGTGCGGGTGTGGGCACAGAGCAATCTTAGGTGTGTAAAGCTGTCAACTCGACATTCAAGTAAGAAAAAGGAACTTCATTATTTCTCGTCACCGAGACGGGCATCAATGAATACTCAGGTGGAGAGACTGCATAACAGCCTGATATAAATATTAACATGGCTCTTTCTAGGCCCGGTTTCCGTAATGGCTACATCTCACTTAGAAACCCCTTGGTGCAAGAGGGGACATGTTATTCGTAAAAGGTTAAGTGAGTTGACCTGCTCAGATGCCAGCTTAATGGAAGACAGTAAATTAGACACGCGCAGACCTGCGGTGCATATAAAGCTCCTCCATTGACAGACGCTTAGACCGGACGTTCACAAGGAGATAATGTGGATGATGTATTTCATACCTTTTAATATAGAATTATTTCCAATGCTGTTGTTTCGTTTTTGCATTCCAAAACTGCCATCACCCTGAATCCGTAACCAATTACAAACCATCTGGCTACATAATTACGTTTTGTTTTCAGTAACAATAAAATAATTGAAAATTACTTCTTTTTGCTTAGTGTGTTCCAAACAAAAGGTTGATATTAATAGGAAATATGACAAACATTTTAAAATTTAACAACATAGTCAGCTTTTGGGGAAATCCTGATGCCAAGATCGCGTAACACAGGGAAATGAATGTGTGTGTGTGTGTGTGTGTGTGTGTGTGTGTGTGTGTGTGTGTGTGTGTGTGTGTGTGTGTGTGTGTGTGTGTGTGTGTGTGTGTGTGTGTGTGTGTGTGTGTGTGCGTGTGTGCGCGCGCATTTGTGCTCGCCCGCTCAGGGACATCTTAATCATTGTGTATCACTTTACACCAACAGCTTGATATTCTCTATGTTAAATGTGGAATCGGAGTAGGAACATTATAAATTTATCATAGACTACCGGCAACAGCAGCCTCTATTCCACACCGCATGGTTGCAATCAATCGTCAGTCAAAAGAACTGGAAGGTTAAAGATGGGATCTTCACACCTGCAAAGTCTTGCCGACTGCAGTGAGCACGTCATAGAAACTTATTTCGTTTCAAATTATTATTATAATTATTTCATTTCAAGTAGGCTGGTTTTCTCATTGGCGATTAATGAAAAAAAGTGACAACTCATAAAACCTATATGTGTTTCTTGACGGTGGCAAGGTCAAGAGTGTATTGATTGACTAACTGTGGTGACACTTGCTCTCAATTCTCTTATATATACCTCCCACGTGTTCACTTCCATTTACTGCACAAAGAGGAGATACATGACCAATCTAACGAGGTGCAATAATAAGTGCTAAGTTTCGGATTTGAATGATTGGAACAAAATACTACTTGAAAATAATGTATTGAAAGAGATGAGAAGGTTTCTTCAGCCGTCATCTGTACAAAAGTGAAGGTTTCGGACGTTTCGCCTCCTATCCAAGAGACTTCGTCAGCGAACTAAAGTCTGACTGGTCGTATCGGCCCCATTTATATATCCCTAATGTCCAGACCTAGTGGTGCCGGACACAGCTATGATAGGTCCCTACTCTCAGGTTGGGGGGGGGGGCGCGGGACCCCCCCCTGTGGCCCCACTGATTGTTCCTACATTCCTGACTAACGATTGGCCTATTACCCCCACTCCCCCCGGTATCACCTCATCAGCATAACGACCCTCATCAGCATTGCGAAAGTTGCCTAACCTGTTTTGCCTGAGCAGGCTATTGTATGAACGATCCAAATTGAACCTCACACCACCAGACCGGTTTAATGAAGGATTTTGTTGTTTTATAAGAATCGCCTCTTTTACCCCCCTGTGGGTACCCTCAGTGGTCATTCAACAAATGTCAGAAAGAAAGAATAGCGAACGAAACCAATAATTCTCAAGATTCTAAAAGGAGAGGAGTATCAGTACCGTACATTGCAGGAGTTTCTGAAAAATTACAAAGAGTCCTTTGGCAACATAAAATTCCTACTTATTTCAAACCGATAAACACGTTAAGGCAAAAATTAGTGCATCCAAAAGATAGGCTACCAAATGAAAAACAAAGTAATGTAGTTTATTCCATACATTGTAAGAATGAAAATTGTAAAGAGCAGTACATTGGGGAGACTCAACAAATTCTCAAAAAAAGACTTTATCAACATCGCAGGGATAATACTAGTGGGCCTCAATCGGCAGTACATTTGCACCTAAAAGCTACATGTATTGAAAGAGGAAATCAAGTTCAAGTTATTCTGGACAATATTGTATTTTATGGGTCAACGTGGCTGTAAACACGGAATATGAATTAAGCAGCAAAATCTGGCCTTTTTTTTCATTTACTGTAGTAAATGGGCTGTCACTTGTATTGCGCTGTTGACCTTTAGCACTCATAGTACAGTGCTTCACACTCTTATCTCATTTATCTCTGGAATTGACTTCATCCCAACATTCGTAACATCGATTCTCTTCCCACCTTCACATCCCCCCTATTTAAAATGGCATTTTCTGTGTAGCTCTATCTATTGTTTCTGTTTATAATTGTATTTTATTTATTGTATTCTTTTTGTAATTGTATTTTATTTATTATAGTATATATGCTTGTCTGACTGTAAAGTGTCCTTGAGAGCTTTGAAAGGCGCTTAAAATAAAATGCATTATTATTATTATTATCTACTCGTGACACAGCATTGGGAGTAACTGGGTGGGGTGTGTTTCTTGCTCAGAGACGCTTTGACATTGTTGCAATGGTTGGCGATTGAACACTCAACCTCTGGATTGACCCTCAAGTCATGACCCTTGTAACTGGTGCCAATATTTATATTCATTGGTTGTCATGACAACAAAAATGTAATTTATTACAGCTTGTTGTTTGTTAAGATGTTTTCCTTCATATTGATGTCCATCCATTCATTTTCCATACCGCTTATTCCTCATTAGGGTCGCGGGGGGTGCTGGAGGCTATCCCAGCTGTCTTTGGGCACGAGGCAGGGGACACCCTGAATTGGTTGCCAGCCAATCGCAAGGCACACAAAGACATACAACAGCCATTCTCCCACTCACACCTAAAGACAATTTGGAGTGTTCAATCTGCCTGCCAAGCATGTTTTTGGAATGTGGGAGGAGACCGGAAGACCCGGAGAAAACCAACACGGGCACGGGGAGAACATGCAAACTCCACACAGGGAGGCCGGAGCGAACCGGTGACCTCTGCACTGTGAAGCCGGCGTGCTAACCACTCGACTACCAGGCCGCTCATATTGATGTTTTTCTTAAAATCCTCCTCAATACTCTATTTAGAATATTTTGTCCTGATTACTTCCGGTTCCGTGTCATGTCTTTCGATGTGCAAGCGAAATCGCTAGAGAGAGAAACATAACCAGAGAAATTGTGAGAGAGTGAGAACGACAGTCTATTTATTCAACGTCATTACAGTCTATCTACTTTCAGTTTACAAGGTGTAATTTGCTTATTTACCGTATGTCTTATCGAACATATTGTAGTAATTTCGATTTTTTTTTTAAATGTATTTTAGTTTTCACGGAGTTCCACAATAAATGACATCAGTACGAGGCCTTATCCTTGACCGGGGTAGATACAAACACCAATCCCACTCAGTTCGCTTACCCAATTCTGACCCACGTGGCTGACCCACAGCGACATTTTGCTTTGTCATTCGAGATGGTTATTGTTGGTCATCGCATTTACACATTTGTTAGTGGTCATTCTAAGTTCATTTTCGTGGGACTTTTTCTTGCAGGGTGAAAGTATGAGAAGAGACAAAATTGTGTGAATGTTGACTGCTCTGTATTCTGCTACACATTCTAAATGACCTTTTTCTTTTATAGTGTATGTATTTTTGTCGAGGTCCACACCGGTGTATGATTTCCTTTAGACGTCTGTTGTGACTGTATTAACTACGCAAATGGATATAATTACGTAACCGTATTCTTACATATATACGATTATCATTTGATTATCATTTTTTGTTTTGTTTTGTGTTTGTGTTGGTCGTACACCCACCCACTCACTAACTACATAGTCAGTCAGGCCTTAATGAATATAATGAGCAGCATGGGCCAGAGATAATTTCCATTTATTTTTTTACACTGTTCATGAAAGGATTTCTACCACACACACACGCACATACGTGCAAGCACACACACACACGTACGAACAAGCACACACCCACACACACGCACGCACGCACACGCACACACACACACACACGTGCACACGCACAAGCACACACACACACACACACACACACACACACACACACACACACACACACGCACACACACACACACACACACACACACACACACACACACACACACACACACACACACACACACACACACACACACACACACACACACACACACACACACACACACCACCCTGATTGTTGTTAGAGCTGACAAGTGCTGAAGGCAGAAGAGAGACAGGGTGCTGAAGCATGAATGTCTCTCCGACGTACAAGCCCGTCAACTAAGGGAGGGCCCATAGAAACCTTTCCTCCTTAGTATGTTTGTCAACAACGCCTAACCCAAAATTCACAAAGAGATGAATCGTAATCGCAAAAATCACTACATCCAAGACTCTTATGTTTACATTTTCCCAAAAATGTAGTGAAATTTGCACGTTCAGAATCAGGCTATGAAGCGAGAGGTTGCTGGCTGCAGGAGGAGGGCCTTAACAATATTTTTCGGGAAAAAAGAAGGTGATGATTTCTACATAAATGTGCGCAATAACATCCACAAATAAACACTTTAACTGGACACAAAGACACACACACACAACATATTGTTAAATCACAACCATTTTCAATGCCCAGGGAGCAGCTGTGCTAGCCACGGCTGTTTACATACCACCCAATGCCAACACTAATGTTACACCATCCGATGCTAATACTCCCTCTGACCATCAGCGTCAACACGAGGCCCAAGGAACGCTCTGCTTCAAGTACAGCAGCATTTCTCACAGACTGAGTGGAGTGCCTTTGAACACCATGTCACTGTCCCAACCCGCATGGATTTCTACAATGGAATTGTCATTGTAGACAAATGTGTCCGGGTGTGTAGGAACCAAAATCAATTGATGAAAAGCCAGTGCAGTGACTTGTATTACGATATCAACAAAGTAATCCAGTATTTGTTTTGCTTGTTTGATTCATGACCTTTTTTTATTCATGTGGCGTCTGTTGCATGTTAAATCATTACGATAGTGACCATATTAGTATTGTTATTACCCTTGTTATGGTGTTAGTCTGTGCGTGTAATACTTTATGTGGTGTGTTGCTTTGTGTAAGCGGGTTCGGTAAATGATACAACTTCTGGATAGAGTTGAGGTTCTTTATTAGGACGGCTGTGTTGGTTGGAGGGAGAAGGCAATTGACATGTGTGGCTCTCGTAGGCTCTCATCAGACTGACTTGCAGCAGCGCGCATGCTCCTTTGATCTAAAGCCAGGCATCACTAGTAGAACATGCAAATACAATTTGCTCATATCATTACATCTCCCTTTCTTAATTGAATTCTTTACTTTTAACAAATGTAATTAATTTAATTATGTCAGTAATTAGCAAACTTAAACTAGAATAAAGTATTGCTAACTTTTGCAACAATAAATGAAACATTCACATGAAACATTCACATCATTTTTTTTCACCATGATCACTTAGAAAAACATGTTAAATGGTTTCAATCAGTCTCTCAGGTGGTTTCACTTTCCTTGAGGATTTTCGGATAGCATGTCCTGGATTTAGAGGTCTTACAACAGTCTCTGTTACAGCCTCTGTTCGTTGACTTGCTATGGTTGGTTCTTTGAGAAGATCTCGGCGGTTTCTTCTTAAAACAGCACCTTCCTCTGTCTGAATGTTGTATGACCTTGGTTGGACCTGACGCAGAACAGTCCCTTTCTGTGACCATGTGTCTGTTTTGTCTTTGTACCGGACTTGGTCACCGGTGTGTAGTTCAGGTACGTTCCGTGTTCCTCTGTCATGATAGAACTTTTGTTTTTGTTTCTGTTGTTCTTTGATCTTCCTCACTTTCTCCCCTTCCTTTATCTTTAGCAGGTTTTCCGGGATGGGTAAGTTGGATCTCAGCACACGTCCCATGAGTAGCTGGGCCGGGGACATACCACACTCGAGCGGCGTTGTGCGATACACCAGCAAGCTCTGGTAGAAATCCGTTCCACTGTCTGTTGCCTTGTACCTCAGCCTTTTCACAGTCTTGACAGAACTTTCCACCAATCCATTGGATTGTGGAAAATGTGGACTTGAGGTTATGTGCTTAAAGTCCCACTCCTTCGCAAATTTTCTGAACTTCACATTGGCGAATTGTGGACCGTTATCAGAAAACACTTGGTTTGCAATCCCGTTTCGAGCAAATATGGCCTTCATGCATGTTATCACTGCTTCTGCTGTTGTAGCTTGCAGTCTGCAAACCTCTGGATACAAGGAGTAGTAGTCTGTGACCAAAAGATAATCTTTACCTTGACACGAAAACAGATCAGCACCCACCTTCTGGTATGGTCTTTCTCGTGCTTGGTGTGGGTGTAGTGGTTCTGCCGGTTGATTTGCTTGATATGTGAGGCAAATTGTACATCTCGACACTTGATCTGTGAAGTCTTGATTCATTCTAGGCCAGAACATCAGTTGTCACGCTCTTTTCTTGCACTTTTCAATTCCAAGATGCCCTTCATGAATCTTTTTGAGCATTTCACTTCTCAAAGTCTTTGGAACGACAATCTTACTTCCTTTGTATATGATGTCATCCACTACAGATAACTCCTTCCTGTAGTTCCAACATTCCGCTGCATCTGGTGAACAATTTTGTTTCACTTCGGGCCATCCATTTTTGATGAGTTGTTTCAATTGTTTCAGTGTCTCATCTTTGTTTGTTTCCATCCGTATAATCTCCATCTTTGCATCTGCAACTGGTAATGCACTGGTGATCATGTGTACGTAAGCTTCGACTTCTTCATCCAGTTTAGCCTTCGAGTGCTCCTTCGGGTCAACAGCTCTGGATAAAGTGTCAGCTGCATACATCAGTTTTCCAGGGGTGTATGTGACCTTCAGTGAGTAACGTTGTAGCCTGATCATCATTCGCTGTATACGGAGTGGACAGTCATTTAGTGGCTTTTGAAACAATGCTATTAAGGGCTTGTGATCAGTCTCCACGCTGATTTCCTGTCCTGACACAAATTGATGAAATCTCTCACAGGCATTCGTAATGCTGAGCAGTTCTTTTTCAATCTGTGCATAACGTATTTCCGGATCCGTCATCGAACGTGATGCATATGCTACGGGTTGCCAGCCTTCATGTTTTTGTAGAAGTACTGCACCAAGCCCACTCTGTGATGCATCCGATGATATTTTGATTGGTTTTTCTGGATCATAGAATTTCAGTACTGGTTCCTCTGTGAGCAGCTTCCTCAGTTCATTCCATGCCTTTTCATGCTCATGATTCCATTGCCATTCTATCTTCTTCTCAGTTAGTTGTCTCAGTGGGGCCATCTTTTCTGACAGGTTGGGTATGAATTTTCTCATGAAAGTGATCATCCCATTAAACCGTTGCACATCTTTTTTGCCTTGTGGCCTTGGCATGTTTTCTATAGCAGACACTTTTCGTGGGTCTGATCTGATGCAGAAACTTTTCGTGGGTCTGGTCTGATACCTTCACTGCTTAGGATATCTCCCAGAAATGTCAATTATGTTGTGCCTAGCTGACATTTGTCTTTATTCAGCTTCAGATTTGCTTTTCTTGTTGCTTCTAGCACAGCTTTCAGTCTCTCGTCATGTTGAGCTCTGGTGGCACCCCAAATGATGATGTCATCCATCGAGGTATCAACTCCTTCCAAGTGCTCATATATTATGTTGATTGTTTTGTGATAAACTTCAGGAGCTGAAGCAATTCCAAAAGGTAGTCTTAGGAATCTGTATCTTCCAAACGGAGTGTTGAAACTACATAGTTTGGAACTTGGCTCATCCAGCTTCATTTGCCAAAATCCTGAAGAAGCATCTCGCTTGCTGAAATACTTTGCCTTTGAAAACTGTGCCATGATCTCTTCACGAGTAGGTAACCTGAAGTGTTCTCTCTTGATGGCTCTGTTCAGATCTCTGGGATCCGGGCATATTCTGAGTTTTCCGTTCATCTATTGACTTTATCACATGCCTGCTCTCCATGTTGTCCAATTCTGATTTTAGCTGCTTTTGAAGAGCAAATGGGACTTTCCTGCATGGATTTATCACTGGTGGCACACTCTTGTCCACTCTGATTGTGTGTTCTCCTGGTAGGCAGCCTAACCCTTGAAACAAGTCTTTGTACTGCTCCATCAGTTGATCATATACTGTCTCTTTTTGTCTATCCACGACAAAAACTCTCTTCACTAGGTGCAGTCTCTCACATGCCGACAATCCTAATAGACCCTGCACATCCCTTGGAACTATGATGAAAGATAGCTTATGTAATTGGCCTTTATGTGTCACATTCACAATGCATTTTCCTTTCATTGGTATGACTGAACCCGCATAAGCTGTTACTTTCATATTTGCTTTATGTATTTTTGGTCTCGACCTGATCTTCATGAAATCAGTCTCTGAAATGACATTGACATTGGCTCCAGTATCCAATTTGAATTTTAGATGAATGTTGTTCAATTTCAGCGTAGTGATCCAATCTCTTTCTTCTCTTTCATCTTTTACAGCATTCAAATAAAGTTCCTCCACTTCATAATGATCATCTACTGCATCTACCTTGCCTTTGATGTCTTGGTTCCTGCAGCAACGAGCATAGTGATTTGCTTTGTCGCAGTTTTTACATATTTTCCCATATGCTGGACACTGCTTTGGTGGATGTTGCGTACCACAACGAGTACAAGATTTTTGTTTGAGTATCCTATTTTTGTTGGGTTATCTCACTCTTGCTTTGATCTCAGCAGTCTTGTTTTTGTTGAATCTGTGTGCATTTCTTTCCACTGCATCCACATTGCAGCTAGAATCATTTAGCAGCTCTTTAGCCTGTGATGTAACAGTCTCAGCGGCTCTACACAGTGCTAAGGCTTTTTCCAGGTCCAGATCTGATTCTCTGAGTAGCCTTTCTCTCAGTTTATTGTCTGTAATGCCACACACTATTCTGTCTTTGATCAATGATTCTGTTAATCCACCGAACTCACATGTCTTTGATCTGTTTCTCAGCTCATTTGCATATTGGTCAATAGTTTCTCCAACTGTCTGTACACATGTGAAGAATCTGTGCCTTTCAAACGTCACATTTCGGAATGCAGTAAGCTTCAAACTTTTCCATTATTTTTGAAAGTTTCATCTTGTCATCCTCAGCATCAAATGTGAAGTTATTGTAGACTTCTAGAGCTTCCTCTACCACAAAGTGCAAAAACATGGATGCTTTCATCTTTGAATGGCTTTCATCAGCTCCAATTGCAGACAAATACAGTTCAAAACGTTGCTTAAATCTCTTCCAATTTTCAGCCACGTTACCTGTTAGCTGCAGAGCTGTGGGTGGACGTAAAGCTTCCATTCCTGCCGTTTTCTGCCGTGGGTTGTGCTCAACGTCTTTCCTCCGTGGAATCTTCCGTTCCAAGTCCTTTTATCGTCCTCTTGTCTTCCAGACCAATTCTGACACCATGTGTTGCTTTGTGTAAGCGGGTTCGGTAAATGATACAACTTCTGAATAGAGTTGAGGTTCTTTATTAGGACGGCTGTGTTGGTTGGAGGGAGAAGGCAATTGACATGTGTGGCTCTCGTAGGCTCTCATCAGACTGACTTGCAGCAGCGCGCATGCTCCTTTGATCTAAAGCCAGGCATCACTAGTAGAACATGCAAATACAATTTGCTCATATCTTTACATGTGGGACAGGAGATGTGAAACAATCTCTTTTCATCAATGGATGCTACAGCTTCGTGTTTGCTTTCAACATTAAGCTTGTAGTAGACATGCACATTCCACCATGATGTCCCTGATCTACTGGTGAAGAGACGCTTTGATCCTCTCCTCTTTCATGTGGAACTGCTTTGTGTAACAAAGAGGGTACAGAAAGTGCTTCAGAATGAATGTGTCTTTGTGTTGTCATGTTATTTGTTATTTAGTTTTTTTTTGTTCTTTTGACTTCAAGACGGCGCCGCGAGAGTGGCTGCCTTTCCAGCAGCTCATGTATTTTGTTTTTCTACTTTCATTCCTTTCATAACTTTGCTGCTGTGAAATGTAAATTTCTCCACTGCGAGACTAATAAAGGCAAATCCAATCCAAATCCAATCCAATTCACATACTGTATGATCCAATTTGAGGACTAATTACAAACATGATCAATGGTGGTCGCTGCACTGGACACATAACATGTGCCTTATTGCTGTTTGCACTGCACATGTAGCATTGTTTTAATTTGAACATTCAATATCACCGACTGCTGCTATTGTACTTTGCGTATAAAATGTACCTTCCTGACATTAGACCTGCAAATTTTGTAGTTGCTATATTCATTTGTGACTACTTTACATGGAGCAGTGTCTGAAACTCATGACAAAAAAGTTAGCAGACACCTCTGAAAAGTTGCCTGCCCGGCCATAAAGTTGTCTGCCCCATTTTTCACAACGTGACACACAATAAGACGACTAATCGCAAAAAAAAAAAATGTTAAAGGATTTTTTTTAATCAAGGAAGTACCTACCACAAATGCTCCCTTGCTTAATTTATGGTAAAAAAATCCCTTGCTGAAGATTTTGCTCCAGTTGTCATTTGTCGTCATGGTGCTTAATGCAATGTTTGCGTTGCGTTGTCTGCTAAAAGCCACGTGGACTTCTCTTTCTCAGCGCCATTCAAAACTCTCAAGTACACTTTACAGTCACGGTATAGTCCGAAGCACGAAACAGGCTTCTGATTGGCTGCCGTGCCGAGTATGCACATTGCAAAACAAACGTTCGTTTGACAATTTTGCATTCTAAGGCGCTTAGAAAGAGGAGTCCACCTAGCTCGTAGCAATTTGCTTGTAGCTTTTGCTTTATTGAATAAAACAAACGTTTGATTTGAAAAAAATATCTTTTTTTTCTTGAAGAAATTGTCGGCCACCCGGGACGAGACGTTTTGAAAGTTGTACGCCTGACGTAAAAGTTGTACGACCCGGGCCTCCGAGCAGACGTAATTTCAAACACTGCATGGAGTATGAGTTTCTCACTGCCTTTGGGACCTTATGATTGTATGTATTTTCCTTTGTTTAACCACATTCTTGAAACATAAACCTTGAATGAACCTTGAACCCTCCTATTTTTGTTGCATCAGCCCATACATGGACAATAGAGGCTTTCTTCATGATTGGTCTTTCCGCTGATATGGCACTCAAAATCTGGCCCTCAACCCTTTAGTTTGAGACACATACTCTAAATTGTCCATGGGTGTGAATGCAAGAAAGCAATGTTGTTTTGACTATATGACATTTAATTAGTTGCCAAACATACGGCCTGTGGGCCGGAACCGGCCCCCAAGGAGGTTTGATCAGGCCCGCAGGATAATTTGAAAGTGGAAAAATGCATAAAAGACATGGAATTAATATTTTTAATTCTCTGCAATTCATGGATTATCCGCGAAGGGGCGCACTCTTTCCATCAGAGTAGAAGACACGCTGCATCACTGAGACAGACTGAAAACAGCAGACGTTGTCGATGCGCCATCTGCTGCTTGTTACGACGTTGTTAATACCTTGGTTTCTACCTCTCCGCTACACCCTCATTAGCCAAAATGTCGTTATCCAAACGGAGAAAAGTAGATAAGGAGTGTAGAATTTTCAAAGAAAAATGGACCACGTCCTATTTATTTACAGAGATGCACGGAAAACCTTTGTGCTTGGTGTGTTTGCAACAAGTTTCGGTATTGAAGGAATATAATATTCGACGCCACTACGAGACTCATCACAGCGAAAGATATGACGGGTTGCAAGGACAACTGAGAAGAGAAAAGATTAACAAATTGCTGGCGGGTCTGAGGAAACAGTAGTCAACTTTCATCCGGAGCCGAGAAGTCAGTGAAGCAGCGGTAAAAGCCAGCTACCTAATTGCTAGCGAAATAGCATTAGCATCGAAGCCGTATTTCGACATATTTTGTTAAACGATGCATGATGAAGGCGGCTGAACTTGTATGTTCCGAGAAGAGACAAGCTTTTGCCAATATTAGCCTGACGAGGAATACTATAGCAGAGAGGATTTATTGCATTTTCCGTGGCAATTGACGAGAGCACTGGCATCACAGACGTGGCCCAACTGGCCATATTTATTCGAGGAGTTGATGAGACATTGACCGTTACTGAAGAGTTTCTTGAGTTGGTGCTAATGATGGACACCACAACAGCCGAGGACATTTTCGGCTCTGTCGTTACTGTATTGGACAGTTAGAGTGGACTGGTACCGCGCTGTCAGCCTGGCTACAGACGGCACGTCATCCATGGTCGGAAAGAAAGCAGGTGTCGCGACAAAGTTCAAAGACAAAGTACAAGCCCTTAATGGAGGAGATCGTTTCTGGACATTTCACTGTATTTTGCACCAGGAGGCATTGTGTTACAAGTCGCTGAAAATGAACCACGTCATGGAGGTGGTTGTTCACACTGTAAATTTCATCCGGTCCAGAGGTCTGAACCATCGGCAGTTTGACAAACTTCTCAGCGACAGCAACATTACCCACAGCCTGCCATAGCACACTTTAATGTTAGTCAGCAGCTTCAAAACAAAAGTTATGTGATGGAATTCTACTGTTCATACAACTCCATAAATTTTCAGTATGTATTGTATGTGTATGTATGTTTCATGTATGAAGTTTACAGATTTACAGGAAAGGTGAACACTTTCTTCATTACACATTTAAAATCACTCTCCTTAGTTTGTAAGGTGTACGCAGGGATTACATTTAGATTTTATATGCGTATGTGTAAGTGGTTTAAAAATTCACTTTCTTTCAGTCTCATTTAATCTTAAAGTGAATTACTATATTTTTCAGTACCAATTAAAGTTTTGTGCCTTTGTACAATCAGTGGGATCAGTTGCAATGCATATTTGTGAATGATAAAAGTAAATTGCACATTTGTCTCAGGAAATATGAGGTGTTTCATGAAATGTTTTGTAAAGGGATAGTTCATTAAATGTCAATATTTTCCTAATGTTCTTGTGCTTCTTTACACCAAAACAAAGGAAAGACATGATATTTTTGCTATTTTTAGCAGAGTATGGTATAAATTTAATGGTCCGGCCCACTTGACATCTCCCTAGGTCGTATGTGGCCCGCGATGCGAAATGAGTTTGACACCCCTGGTCCAAGCTATACTTGACAAAAGAAAGCCGGATATGCTCCAAAACCCACGGAACGTAAATTGTGGTAGGCGATGTCTAAAAATAGATGGATTGAGGTTGTGACAATGGTATAGAACTGTATTGGAACCACATTGATGTTTTTTTTGTCTACAATAAAATCCACCGTCAACTAAATCCAACAAACATGGGTGAATGTTGAAATGCATTCACAAGTTATTTTGGACCAGAAAAAAGAATGGCCGAACTATTACAATTATTCGGACAGTGTTCAGCACTCTACTCCATCCACCTGTGTCCACTGATTCACACCTTTTCAACTTCAACATCAGTTAACAATACATCTGCTGATGCACAAACTTGGACACATCATCAGTGTTGATTCCTAGAATCACTGGGTGTTTCGGGTCTTTCAACAGACACCCTCCTCCAGGCGACCCGACCGGGGTTTGCAAGGCCCCGTCCTGTGTCCAAGTGGCATGCTACTGGTCCACTGCCCCCACGGCTCTCCCCTCCTCAAACAGAGCAATCTGGTGGCTCTTTCTGCTGCCTCCACGTTGTTGCCTATGGCTCTTCTTCGGTTTCTACCTGTTATGCCCAGTGTGCCATAGGCTTTGCTCAGGGAGTGGCTGGCAAATCCCCGACTGCCCACATCCACCGGCATACACCTCGTCCTCTACCCGTTTCTCCGACATTCCTCCACCAGCTCCTGGTACTTCTCCCTCTTCCTTTCCTGAGCCTCCTCCATCCTCTCCTCCCAGGGAACCGTCAGCTCCAGCAAGAAGAGTTGCTTTGTGGCCTCAGAGACCAAGATGATGTCAGGTCTCAACCTGGTCTGGGTGATGTGTGCTGGAAACTTCAGTTGCCTTTCCAGGTCAACTGTCATCACCCAGTCTCGGGCCGTGGAGAGCAAACCAGTAGAGCGGTTGCTTGATGTACTCTCCAATCTTTGTCCTTCTTTGACAAATAATAATACCTTTCATTTTAAGCGCCTTTCAAAGCTCTCAAGGATACTTTACAGTCACAGACAAGCATAAGTACTATAATAAAATACAATCACAAATACAATACAATAAATACAATACAATTATAAAAAGAAACAAGAGAAAGAGCTACACAGAAAATGTGATTTTAAATAGGCGGTTTTTGAGATTGGATAGGCTGGCAACCAATTCAGGGTGTCCCCTGCCTCGTGCCCGAAGACAGCTGGGATTGCCTCCAGCACCCCTTGCGACCCTAATGAGGAATAAGCGGTATGGAAAATGCAAGGATGGATTTGAAGGTGGGAAGAGAATCGATATTATGGATGTTGGGAGGAAGTGAGTTCGAGAGTTTGGGGGCAGAGCAGCTGAAAGCTCGGTCCCCCATCATGCTGAGATGGGCAGGGGGGGCACACAGAGGTGGAGGGAGGAAGAGGATGTGAGGGAATCAGAATCAGAATCAGAATCAGAATACCTTTATTCGTCCCGCAATGGGGAAATTTGCAGGGAACAAGAGGGAATAGAAATTTGAAGAAGGTCAGATAGGTATGGAGGGCAAGGTTAGGGATAGCTTTAAATGTATAAAGAAGAATTTTAAAGTTGATTCTGTATTTGACCGGGAGCCAGTGGAGCTCTTGGAGGATGGGGGTGATGTGGTGAATGGATGAGGTTCTGCTGATGATCCGGGCTGAAGAATTCTGGACGAGATGAAGTTTGTGGAGAAGTTTCTGAGAGACACCAAGGAGAAGTGAATTGCAATAGTCAATCTGAGATGTGACAAGACTATGAACGAGGATAGCAGTGGTGTGAGAGGTAAGAGACGGGCGGGCGAAGAAGATTGATATTAAGTAGATGGAAGTACGCAAATCGGGTAAAGTGCTGTCAAGGATGACACCTAGGCTTTTGACCTGATGGGAGGGAGAAACAGTCGATTTGTCAAGAGTGCGAGAGAAACTGCTAGCTTTGCTCAAAGTGGATTTGGTGCCAACTAGGAGAATTTCAGTTTTCTCGCTGTTAAGTTTGAGGAAATTATGGGTAAACCGAGATTTAATTTCAGAGAGGCAGAGTGATAGGGAAGAAGGTGGAAGAGAGGCATCAGTCTGTAAGTCTGTAAGTAAAGAATCTGCTTTAAATTAGATATCAAGTAGACAGGATGAACTTAGTACAACAGATTGGGATAGTCCGCAGAGATCATTCTGGGAGAGGTGAGAGTGTAGCTGGGAGTACATAAAGAGTTTGATGTTTCTCTTTATTTGTAAGTCGGTTCGTTGTCAGATCTCCCAGGCAGGTGACGCGCAGAGCTTGATCGTGGCGTGGAGTTGAGCAAGTCGTGCCGTGATGTCCGTCCGACGCCCGGCATTAGCCGGGCGTGAGTCCGAGATGAGTCTGAGATGATTCTGCCCCGTGGTCCGCCCCATCTCTCTGTCCCGCGACAGCTCCTTTTATACAATTTTCAAGCGTGTGCTATGTGTCAGGGTGATACGCACATCAAGGAGATCAAGGAACTGAAAGACATGAAAGTGTTGAAAGGCGCACTTCAAAATCATACACGCGTGTGACGCAACAGGGCTCCCCTCCAGGATCCGAAGTCGGTGAAAGCGATGAAGGAAAAATAAATAAAAACAAAAGTCATTCTGCGACATGGTGAGGCCAGGCAAGATGACGGTCACCGGGCGTGGCAGGCGTCGGTTGGGAGGTTGCCGAGGAGGTTTTGTGGTGCCTGAAGTCGTTGTACGGGAGCACGGCAAAGAGTGCTCTACGACTGCCAGTTTGAGTCGATCGATGGAAACTTTCCTCGCAGCCGTCGAGTCGATGCCGGAAGGTCTTCTCACCGTGAGTTGTCGGAGAATCGATGAGGGATTCTGAGGACGAAGGTGCGTGGGGTTGGCCATGCTGCCGGGCACGGACAGGCCGGTCATTGGCGACGGTGGCGATGATCGCGCTGCCATGGCGCTCTGCAGGACGCTGAGGAAGAACGCTGACGTCGGCGGCCGTGTCGGCCATGAAGCGTCTTCCCGAAGTCCGATTGTGGACATAAGCGATGTCCGACGATGTCCGATCGTGGACATATACGATGCAGCTAGTTGCAGAGTCGCCAGGCGAATTGGACGATGTTGGCCATCAGGGTGCGGCAGGTTTCACGGTGGGGTCGGGGCGCCCACGGGTGGTGGCGGCCCATCGGGAGCTCGGCTCGAGGGGTCTTGCTGTGAAGATGCCGGGTTCACGGGCGGCTGGGATATCTGGGTGTTTCCATTTGGAGAGTTGATTGGGCTGAGGAGGAGGGAAAAAAATGCTCCTGGCTGGCTCGCCAATAAAGAGTTTGATGTTTCTCTTTATTTGTAAGTAGGTTCGTTGTCAGATCTCCCAGGCAGGTGACGCGCAGAGCTTGATCGTGGCGTGGAGTTGAGCAAGTCGTGCCGTGATGTCCGTCCGACGCCCGGCATTAGCCGGGCGTGAGTCCGAGATGAGTCTGAGATGATTCTGCCCCGTGGTCCGCCCCATCTCTCTGTCCCGCGACAGCTCCTTTTATACAATTTTCAAGCGTGTGCTATGTGTCAGGGTGATACGCACATCAAGGAGATCAAGGAACTGAAAGACATGAAAGTGTTGAAAGGCGCACTTCAAAATCATACACGCGTGTGACGCAACATACACACCGTTTTCTAGGATTTAGGAAATAAAAGGAAGGTGAGAAATGGGGTGAACGGAATTGAAGTCATTGGGATCAGCTCCGGGCTTTTTAAGAATTGGTGTGACAGCCGCCGTTTTGAGTGGGACAGGGACGCTGTGATGTGCGTAGGGACGTCCACAAGTTGGCTGAAGCCAAGAGTATCAAGTGAAGAAGTGAAGTCAACTGTTAGCGGAATAGTTGGATTGTTTATGTGTATGTTGAAGTCTCCCAGAATAATTATATACGGAGAGAGAGAGGAGAGGTGGGTGAGAATCGTAGAAAATTCATTTAAAAAATCACTGTGTCGTTTGGGGGGGGGGGCGGTAAATAGTGGCTAGAATCGTGGGAGTTGGACCAGAAATTTGGCATGCAATGCATTCAAATGAACACGTTTCAGGGAGCGAGACTGGGACGCCTTTCCATATGTCACTATAAAAAATAGCTAGGCCACCTCCACGGCTAGAATGGCGAGGTTTGGGAAGACAGGTAACATCCAATTTACGACCGGCGCGAGTTACGACCAACCGTACTTACGACCACGACCGGCAGCCCTTTTTCTTTTAATTCTACGGCTGCCACCGCTACAGGCTGCAACACTGTTGAACTCAGAAGCGTGTTTGCGATGCATTTGGTAGAATAAAAGACTCGAGATTGTCCTTCTTGTTTAGATCTGTCACGTTCCGAACGGGGCACAGAGCAGCCGACTCATCGGACCGGAATTGAATGTCTGAATGTCATAAATCGGATGTTACCTGAATTCACAAATCCCGGAGAAGTAGAGTCATTTAGCTGCGAAAACTCACCAGGAGTTTGCCACGTTTCATTTAGGCAAAGAAAGTCAAGCTTGCGGTCATTGAGGATGTCCTGGATTAGTTCATCCTTTCCAGTAAGCGAGTAGATTTTTAGAAGGCCAAAGATGACAGCGGGGCCATCCAGTGTGGTGTTACGGTTGGGCGAATTAGCCAACCTAGCAAGGCAACCTAAAGCGCTATGATCAACGGCAGGTTGACCGAAGGGAGGTCAAGTCCTTCGAGACATCAAGGGGGAAACTCCGACGAGACCCACGGTGGATGTATTACCGCGGAGGACGACAGGCAATGTCAGCAAAGTGGAGGATCGGCGGGGAGCTCGTTCATATTGAGCAGATGGCAATGAATATTTGAGCCGTCCTTCCGTGGGTCGATGTCCGGGTAGTGAATCGACGACGGTGGAAGGCTCGGCCAGCGGGAACAGAGCGGCTCTGTCGGAGGATAATTGAGCCATCGTTCAACTGGTGGATGGATTGAACAAGCGGTTGGAGCCGACAGGTAGGATGTCGCAACAAGAGATCGCTAATAGTGAACAAGTGATCGCTAATAGCAATCAAAATAGTAGAGATGATTGATTGAAGGTTCAAAAAATGTAACGGGATGAGATCGAAGTAATCCGATGGTGGCAGAAAATCGAAGGTATTGCCGGAGAGCAGCGGTAGCACAACGCGCCAGCATACACTCAAACCGGAAGTGATACAGTGATACCTCAGTTTATGAACTTAATTGGTTCCCAGAAAGTGTGTGTAAGGTGAAAATTTTGTCTTCCAAATATTACTTCCCATAAGAAACCAATAAAATGAGAATAATCAGTTCCCAGGGCCCCATAAAACAACATTTTCTACTAAATAAGCCTTAAAACTATACAAAATATAGCATATTTTACGTATAATAAATGTGCTATTGTATTTTAATTAAAGAAATAAACTGTACAGTATAATAAAGTTGTTTTATTTACCTTTGTGATGGTAATTGAGCCATCGTTCAACTGGTGGATGGATTGAACAAGCGGCAGGAGTTTCTGAAAAATTACAAAGAGTCCTTTGGCAACATAAAATTTCTACTTATTTCAAACCGATAAACACGTTAAGGCAAAAATTAGTTCATCCAAAAGATAGGCTACCAAATGAAAAACAAAGTAATGTAGTTTATTCCATACATTGTAAGAATGAAAATTGTAAAGAGCAGTACATTGGGGAGACTCAACAAATTCTCAAAAAAAGACTTTATCAACATCGCAGGGATAATACTAGTGGGCCTCAATCGGCAGTACATTTGCACCTAAAAACTACCAACCACTCATTTGACGACAATGAGGTTAAAATCTTAGCGAAAGAACATAGATGGTTTGAAAGGGGGGTAAAAGAGGCGATTCTTATAAAACAACAAAATCCTTCATTAAACCGGTCGGGTGGTGTGAGGTTCAATTTGGATCGTTCATACAATAGCCTGCTCAGGCAAAACAGGTTAGGCAACTTTCGCAATGCTGATGAGGGTCGTTATGCTGATGAGGTGATACCGGGGGGAGTGGGGGTAATAGGCCAATCGTTAGTCAGGAATGTAGGAACAATCAGTGGGGCCACAGGGGGGGGTCCCGCGCCCCCCCCCCCAACCTGAGAGTAGGGACCTATCATAGCTGTGTCCGGCGCCACTAGGTCTGGACATTAGGGATATATAAATGGGGCCGATACGACCAGTCAGACTTTAGTTCGCTGACGAAGTCTCTTGGATAGGAGGCGAAACGTCCGAAACCTTCACTTTTGTACAGATGACGGCTGAAGAAACCTTCTCATCGATGGACCACTCCTGTACGACTGAGAGCTTACACAGACGTATTGCTGCCAACTTTGGGAGAGACATCCTTCTGCTGGTACGTAACTTAGAAAAGGCCACCTTTAAATTAGCTGATTTAAAGAACCACCTCAGATTCAATCTTAGATGTAGACAGAGCCGGTTAATTCCTAAATGCTTGAAGCAAGCACCCCTGGAACCCGGATACTTAGCCGATAAAATGCAACAAAATTATACTAGGAAAATTCTAAATTTGCGAATTAGGAGACTTAACATAGAGATAAAAAACAAACAGTCAGAAATAGAAACTTATTATCAGCGATTACAAACTAATCTTACCCACAAAATCTATCAGGAAGTGTGTGAATTTACTAAATCCGGTTATATGAGGCACCACAGCAAAACCAAAGAGAGACAAAAGGGTAAATTTCAAAAATTACTTTTACTGAAACAATCTCAGCTACTGGTAAACACGCGTAAAATTAGGTATGAACAGTTTGCAAGGGAGAATTGGATCAAAAATTTGTCAGACAGAGATCTCTCAGAGACAGAAAAGGCAGTACTTACCAAAGGTTTAAATTTCTCAGTGACTCCTAAAACTATACCTACAATAGATTATATCACAGCTACTGAATCGGCTATTAAAAATAACAAACTTTCGTATGCAGAGGCAGATGATCTACGCATTAAAATATCAGCTCTTCTCAGTAGTGCCAAACTTCCTCCGTCCAACATAACATTAGAAGAGAGAAAGGCGTTTACTACTCTACAAAAAGACAAAAATATTACTATTTTGCCAGCAGACAAGGGCAGATGCACAGTGCTGCTCAACACATTGGATTATGAAGACAAAATAAATAGGTTAATCAGTGATTCTAACACGTATGAGCAACTAAAAAGGGACCCTTCCAATAGATACAAGAAAGAAATGATTGACTGTCTCCAAAAGCTAGAGAAAGGAAAACATATAGATAAACAGATGTATTTTAGATTATACCCGGGAGAGGCCACGCCATGTATCTATGGCCTGCCAAAAATACATAAAGAAGGGTTCCCCCTCCGACCCATTGTTTGTAGCATTGACTCCTCTACATACAATGTAGCCAAATATTTAAAAACTATTTTAGCTCCGTTGGTTGGTAACACAGAATACCACGTAGAGAACACCACAGGGTTTGTAGAGAGGATCAAAGACCTCATATTGGAACCTGAGGAAACTTTGGCATCATACGATGTGACTTCTCTCTTTACATCTGTCCCAACCCCAGCAGCAGTCTCAGTGGTGAGGACGAGGCTGCTGGCGGATGTTTCTCTGCATGAAAGAACCAAACTGAAACCGGATCACATCTGCCAATTATTAGAAATCTGCCTTAATACTACGTATTTTCAATTTCGGGAAAAATTTTATAAACAAATCCATGGTTGTGCTATGGGCTCACCAGTTTCACCCGTAGTGGCTAATCTTTACATGGAAGAGATGGAGAAACAGGCCCTCACATCCTTCCCAGGGACAAAACCTCGACACTGGTTTAGATATGTGGACGATACTTTTGTCATAATTAAGAAACAAGAAATTCAATCCTTCACAGATCATCTCAACTCTGTAGACTTCAACATTAAATTTACTCGTGAGGACATTCAAGAGAACCAACTAGCCTTCTTGGATTGTAAAGTAATTATAAAAGAGGACAGAGCGCTAAAAACAGAAGTCTTTAGGAAGGCTACGCACACTGACCAATACTTACTTTTTGACTCTAACCACCCTTTACAACATAAACTAGGAGTTATCAGAACCCTCCAGCATAGGGCTAAACTAATACCAACTAGCACTGAAGGTAGAGAAAAGGAGTCAAAACATATCAGGAGAGCACTCACTAACTGTGGGTACCCTCAGTGGTCATTCAACAAATGTCAGAAAGAAAGAATAGCGAACGAAACCAATAATTCTCAAGATTCTAAAAGGAGAGGAGTAGCAGTACCGTACATTGCAGGAGTTTCTGAAAAATTACAAAGAGTCCTTTGGCAACATAAAATTCCTACTTATTTCAAACCGATAAACACGTTAAGGCAAAAATTAGTGCATCCAAAAGATAGGCTACCAAATGAAAAACAAAGTAATGTAGTTTATTCCATACATTGTAAGAATGAAAATTGTAAAGAGCAGTACATTGGGGAGACTCAACAAATTCTCAAGAAAAGACTTTATCAACATCGCAGGGATAATACTAGTGGGCCTCAATCGGCAGTACATTTGCACCTAAAAACTACCAACCACTCATTTGACGACAATGAGGTTAAAATCTTAGCGAAAGAACATAGATGGTTTGAAAGGGGGGTAAAAGAGGCGATTCTTATAAAACAACAAAATCCTTCATTAAACCGGTCGGGTGGTGTGAGGTTCAATTTGGATCGTTCATACAATAGCCTGTTCAGGCAAAACAGGTTAGGCAACTTTCGCAATGCTGATGAGGGTCGTTATGCTGATGAGGTGATACCGGGGGGAGTGGGGGTAATAGGCCAATCGTTAGTCAGGAATGTAGGAACAATCAGTGGGGCCACAGGGGGGGGTCCCGCGCCCCCCCCAACCTGAGAGTAGGGACCTATCATAGCTGTGTCCGGCGCCACTAGGTCTGGACATTAGGGATATATAAATGGGGCCGATACGACCAGTCAGACTTTAGTTCGCTGACGAAGTCTCTTGGATAGGAGGCGAAACGTCCGAAACCTTCACTTTTGTACAGATGACGGCTGAAGAAACCTTCTCATCGATGGACCACTCCTGTACGACTGAGAGCTTACACAGACTTTGTGATGGTCGTTTATGTAGCCTCTTAATGATATCCGAGTGAAGTTGCCATGCATTCTCTGCGATAATACCGTCACTCACACTATCCCCTGCTATCGGCTTTTCGGTTATCCAATTTAACAGAGGTTTTTCAACCCCTTCTATTGCCTGAGACCGTTGCTTAGACAACACGGAAATGCCCTTAGCCACACACGCACCGTAATGGCACCCTTGTTTTTAAGGATGGTGGCAATGGTCGACTTAGCTGGGATGCTAAGACACACAAACGCACACCTCGTTCGTGTTCGTTTCGATGACCTCTTTCATCTGCTCGACTGTAATTTTCTTTTGTGTCCTCTTCGGCTTAACACTAGCCTGTGGTGGGGTCTTTTTCGGTCCCCTAATAGCAAAAGTACTCCACTTGATAGCAAACAACGTCCGCAGTCATAGAAAGAGGGTGACAAAAAGTAGTCCGCCATCCACCATGGCACCGTGTGTTTTTGTTCGTCCGCCAAAAACTAGTTCGTCAGCCAAGACTATATGCTCGCAAATGTAATATTCATGAGGCGAAAATTTCATCAGCGAAAGCGTTCATAAGTTGAGGTATCACTGTATTCACCTCATTCAGTACATCCAATCAATTATTTCCCCCAATTTCTGCAGATCCCAACACCTCCAACTGCATACAATAGCAAACATTCTGGGCAATGTGACATTGGACAAGAGCGTACCCTTTCTTTCCCATTCCAGCACCAACCCGTCAGGGAATTATTTCGAACTTCCAATAATTTCCACAATCCACCCCTTTCACAATTTCTAAATTGAAAGATAATTGACACATGCTCCTCCTCCTCCCTGCATATTTTCACCATTTCCCACCATTCCAACTTCAAAATAATCACCATGCACAAGACACCTTGCATGTGGCATCTCTAAGAATTTATATTCAATGATATTACACATATGAAGTGAAACCACTTCATGTGGGGATTTTGCATTGGGGGAATCATCAAGGCTCATGTTCCCCATTGAAACAATACAAGAGATTTCATGCGTCTCCACTGCAACAATGCAAGTAATACCACAGCATTTTCAGTTCAGTGTCTCCTCTTGAAGTACCACAATTTACAGTTTACGGAAATTGCATTCTTTTGCGGAAGGTTGGTCGATTGTGATCGACTATAGGTCTCGGACTGGTGCCAAGTCGATCGTGAGTGTTTTTGAGGGGTTGGGGAAAAAACATTGCCTGATTTTGTTCGTACTTTATTTTTTTGTGTGCAAATGTACACTGCACAAATCATCCTATGAGTCAAATATTCACAAAAAAAGTATTTAAAAAACGATGAAGGTACATTTTTAACCTAAAGTAAAATGTGACCTGCTTCGCCGGAAATGGTTCACGGTCAGCAGACTGCAATTCCACCTAGTTATCGGAGCTGTTGCGTGATATCTTTTACCGTTATCATTATTCTCATTCAGAGTATGCCCATGCCGTCGGTGAAGTATACACGAACCAAAAGAATGGGGGTATGGGGGGCCATGGGAAGCATTTTCAAACTATACGCGTGAGCTACGATAGTTAACAGGCTGCCCCAAGTGACTCTGCATGCGCGAGTGCGTACTTGCGTGTGTGCGTGCGTGCGTGTGCGCGGCAACGGGTCGATTCGTGGGAGGTTAGTAGATCGAAAATTCGATCTTTGAGACAAGAAATTTGTATCCCCCAGCTTTAGCGAAATGAATATCGTGCTGTTTCAAAAACAACGAAGCATGGGTGCCTTCGAAAAGGCAAACTTGATGATACCGCTCTTGCGTTCCGTTTCAGAAAATTGCACAAGTAGTTCTGATTCAATCCTACCTTTTCCGTAGTTAAAGTGGAGTTTGATGGTCTTGCCCTGGTGTATGTGCAGGTAGGTGAACCACACGGCAGAGGTGAGCAGCACCAGTAGCAGCAGCAGCTTGAACTGCTTCCGTATCTTCTTCACGGGGATGCGCAGCATCCTAACTCCAACATCCTCCGGGTAGCGACCCGAGGAAAGTCACAACAGATCCGGAGAAGAGTCTGGATTAGCTCGGGCGCGATGTCCAGGAGGTTTTACACTCCTCGAGCCATCATTGCCTTCGTCGTGAAAACAATGGCGTAGCGTAGTGGTATCATTTCCCCAGTGGTGAGAGCGCCGTTTGACATACGTGGCTTTCTTGCTTTAAAGCCTCCCGACCTGACGTGGGCCAGCGGGGAAAAGACAGCTAGTCCAAAGCCGCTAAATTCGCTTAGGAGTGTGACCCTGGGAACAAAATAGCAGTCTGGTGATAATCTACACAAATCCTCCTGGTGGCTCAATCCTTTACTTAATATCGCAGGATCATCTGTGTGGAAATGTCACGTAGCAGAGCGCGGTTTGGTGCCATACACTTGCAGAGCGGATGTCCCACGTAGGAGAAAGCGGAGAAAGTAACCAGAAGACGAGAGGTGTCAACATGTCACAGCTCCATCTTGAGTGTGGAAAAAAAGCCTGTGAAAGTGAGACCGTATCACGGGCGCGCCTTTTTATTCAAGTCCCGTGAGAGGAGGGGCACTCAGCTGTCACCGTGCCCGGCTCCAAGCCCAACACTATACACATGTACCACATTAAATGGGCATGTGCCATCTCGTTTCAAGCAAAACATTCAGTTGTCCGATTTTAAAATCCGCGGTAAAGGTTGCATGGTGCTCCAACAACTCCGATTCACGACAGGTGCATGACACCCATCATTGTAAATGCACCCTTGTGTCTCGAGATTACAATAAAAGAAGTACATCCGTGCTGGAAAGTGGTGGAACGATTTAGAGCCACTGTAGACGTGCAGCGTGTATTCTGGAAAAAAATGTCATGAAGCAGATAGCGTCGTCCAAATCCGCTGGCCACGGCGTGTCGCGATGAAAAACATGACGATCTCAGTGGGGGTGGAACAGCAGCAAGTAAGCTCTGCAAACTAGACACAACGTGGATTTGTTTAGTTTTAATAAAAATCGTAAATGTAGCCGCTCGACGCCCATCAATTGAACATCCGAAAGGTGCAGAGCAACCTACCCTGGGAAGATGGAGAATGGCATGTTCAACAGCCAATTAAAGCGCAGCAAATTGGTCAAGGAGGCGGAGCTACAAGGCATCTCTCATTGACATTGTTTTATAAATCGTGCGGATCATTATCCAATAGCGGAGCGGGCTGAATAAAACCCATACTCAGACATTGGACCATGTTCATCTTTCATTCGTTAAATGTTTTTTTGTATGTTGTATGTTGTATGACTATATTGTTTGCATTAAGAAATGTAATCCGCAATACCTATTTTGAACTATGAACTTGTTTATCATATAACCAGTTTGAATTCACCATGTTACCAAAACATATACCATCACGTTGCCTTTCTAGTACGCTTCAGAAATTGAAGCAACGGCTAAAATCATTGCTCCACTTTGCAACTCATTAGGCTGCTCGTTGAAGGTAATTACATACGATCTAGTAGAATGTGGGGATGAGTGGGTGGCAAAACTCGAGGGGGATGCTCTCAAATCATGTGCGCACTGCTGCCTCCCTTCGGCCAAGTTGGAGCAAACAAGTTCGTACCGTAAACTGAATCACGTTGCCCATTATGCCCCCAGATGAGGGGGTGCACAATACTCTGTGTTTTAATAACGGCCTTTTTTTAAATAAGGACACAAAACTGACAGTTGTTATCTTTCTTAAAGCATATTTATTTATTCAGCTCCTGAAATTGTGCAGACATTATAATAATGCCCCCTATCCGCGTATGTTGGAGGAAACAGAAAAAAAACGCACCCTTCACAAATGAAACTGCATGTCATGATTTTTTTTACAATAAGATAATGGAGGTGGTTGCATCCTTCATTGATCACTAGACGTGCAATACATTGTTTTCATCACAAAGGAAAGGCAGAGCACTGGAGAACCCACCAAAGCATAAAAACATGCACTTCTCAGCCTGCTATTTCAAACCAAAAGCTGTAACAACAGTAACATTATACCAGTCGTGAGAGAGTACTAAATAATTTAAATCAACTACTTCTGTGTCAACGCCGACATTGAAAGAAGCAAGAAATAACTTGAATCATTCAGCATTCATATAAGTGAAATTGAGTTATCTTTTCCGGGCTATGTTTTGCACCATGCATGTTCTGCAGAAATGTTTGAATAGTAGTGCCTTTATAAATCCGGACAAAGGATAAAAGGACAAAAACCTGACTTCCAAGAATATGACCTCAATTTGTCCCAGATGTGCCGTCCCTATCAGACCGTAATCCTCGGTGTTTGGATTAATATTGTAATCTTCGGTGCAAACACTACACAGATGAAAAGCATTGCAATTAATCTGGATAGAATTGGGGGAAAAGGACACATTGCGTGACCTCCAGAGACAGGTCAGAAACCAATGTAGCCCTAGTTAAGACCTTCCAGCATTTATTTGACACTATAAAATATATTTCTAAACATTTATTTTAAAACCCAGGGCACGGTCAGCCTGTTGATCTCAATGGGGCATTGAATTTAAACTACCATATTTTCCGCACTATAAGGCGCACCTAAAAGCCTTCATTTTTTTTTCAAAGTCTGACAATGCGCCTTATAATCCCATGTGCCGTATACACAGTATATGGATCAATGCTGAACCGCAACATGTCTCCTAACTACGGTAAGCAGCCGAGATTCCATTTTCATATTAAGAGTGTTAGTATATTGTGATTGCACTGACGTTTAATTTACCGTAACAGCATCAGAATGTTTTTTTTTATGCGAATGGAGGAAACGTTGCCCTCCACTACTAGCACTAGCTTGCTGTTGTTAAAAGATAAACTGTGTCACAAAAATATGAATACTTTACCTCAGAGAAAATAATAAAACAGTTGTTTATTCATTTTGGTAGTGAATGGAGTTGTCAGAAAGCTGATTAGTATATTAATAATGTTTGACTGACCTCTCTGACTGTTTTGTTGACATTCCGTTTAGCGCCGCACCATCGAAGCAGCATCTAGCACCGAATGCATAACGTAACTCCAGCCTCTACTGTAGCGCTTTATAATCCGGTGTGCCGTATATATGAAAAAAGTTGTAAAATATGTCATTCATTGAATGTGGGCCTTATAATGCCTTATAGTGCGGAAAATACGGTAGATTGTGTTCACTTCACAATGGATGTTGTGTCTGAAAGTCATTCAAAGCATGCTGCCAGATTTCTTTTTTTTAACCCCCGATGTCCATTCTATTGTTTTATTCATTCTGTGTTAACCAGCGACAGGCAAGCATCATAACCTCAGCAAGATAATGTCTGTTTTAAATTTTATGGAATCTGGACACAGTGCCAGGCAAGGGCATTGGTGGAACAACACAGGGTTGCTTCCTCGTCCTAATTCATTCAATACATTTAACATGATGGCCTGCCCTCATGTGATAAACTCAGCGGGCTCTGGCATGTTGCCCTGGTTTGGTGTGGAAGAACACCAAAAATACAGGAGGCTGCTCTACTCTGCAGCTTTAAAGACATCAAGCACGCAGCATGGAGGGAATGTCCTGCTTGTTGTGATGCGTTTTGATCATGCTTTGATAAACAGTCAAAAATATGAGCACAGATCCTGGGACAGCAGGCGATTAAAGTGAGCTTACCTGAGACAGTACAAGACCCCTTTGTGCATTCTGCTATTCTAAAAAACCTTTCTCCAATACATTATTGTGTCTGTGGGTAGTCTTTGTACGATCCCTCAGAACTTGAATGTCAAACTCATGGAGCCGAATGGTCTACCACAGTGGTGTCAAAGTCAAGGTCCGGGGGCCAAATCTTGCCCGCCACATCATTTTATTCGGCCGGCGAAAGCAAATCAAACTTTTGAAATTCCTTGATACGGTGAGACCTCAACTTACGAACACCTTATATTACGAACTTTTTGTCTTACGAACGTCAAATTTATGAAAATTAAACCTTATAATAAGCACTATTTCCATATTACACATCCACCACGGCTGGAACACAAAAGCACACGACCTTCGGATCTGACGGAGTGATCTTCGGCGGAAGCACACGACCGAACAGCGCTCCAGCCGGCGCTACTTTCCACATCCCCTATCTCTGAATTTACACGTCCATCGCCTCCGAGGAGCTTTTTGCAGATAATTTTACTATTATGGGACCAGAAAATAAACACCACAGGCTCGTGTTCAGCCTCAGTTCAAATGTGGTGCGTTACTATGAATAAATTGAAGAAATCGATGAGAAGGTTTCTTCAGCCGTCATCTGTACAAAAGTGAAGGTTTCGGATGTTTCGCCTCCTATCCAAGAGGCTTCGTCAGCGAACTAAAGTCTGACTGGTCGTATCGGCCCCATTTATATATCCCTAATGTCCAGACATGGTGGCGCCGGACACAGCTATGATAGGTCCCTACTCTCAGGTTGGAGGAGGCAGGGGACCCCTCCCTGTGCCCCCATTGATTGTTCCTACATTCCTGACTAACGACTGGCCTATTACCCCCACTCCCCCCGGTATCACCTCATCAGCATAACGACCCTCGTCAGCATTGCGAAAGTTGCCTAACCTGTTTTGCCTAAGCAGGCTATTGTATGAACGATCCAAATTGAACCTCACCCCACCAGACCGGTTTAATGAAGGATTTTGTTGTTTTATAAGAATCGCTTCTTTTATCCCCCTTTCAAACCATCTATGTTCTTTCGCTAAGATTTTAACCTCATTGTCGTCAAATGAGTGGTTGCTAGCTTTTAGGTGCAAATGTACTGCCGATTGAGGCCCACTAGTATTATCCCTGCGATGTTGATAAAGTCTTTTTTTGAGAATTTGTTGAGTCTCCCCAATGTGCATTGCATTGCAATGTAGAAACATCCGCCAGCAGCCTCGTCCTCACCACTGAGACTGCTGCTGGGGTTGGGACAGATGTAAAGAGAGAAGTCACATCGTATGATGCTAAAGTTTCCTCAGGTTCCAATATGAGGTCTTTGATCCTCTCTACAAACCCTGTGGTGTTCTCTACGTGATATTCTGTGTTACCAACCAACGGAGCTAAAATAGTTTTTAAATATTTGGCTACATTGTATGTAGAGGAGTCAATGCTACAAACAATGGGTCTGAGGGGGAACCCTTCTTTATGTATTTTTGGCAGGCCATAGATACATGGCGTGGCCTCTCCCGGGTATAATCTAAAATACATCTGTTTGTCTATATGTTTTCCTTTCTCTAACTTTTGGAGACAGTCAATCATTTCTTTCTTGTATCTATTGGAAGGGTCCCTTTTTAGTTGCTCATACGTGTTAGAGTCACTGATTAACCTATTTATTTTGTCTTCATAATCCAATGTGTTGAGGAGCACTGTGCATCTGCCCTTGTCTGCTGGCAAAATAGTAATATTTTTGTCTTTTTGTAGAGTAGTTAACGCCTTTCTCTCTTCTAATGTTATGTTGGACGGAGGAAGTTTGGCACTACTGAGAAGAGCTGATATTTTAATGCATAGATCATCTGCCTCTGCATACGAAAGTTTGTTATTTTTAATAGCCGATTCAGTAGCTGTGATATAATCTATTGTAGGTATAGTTTTAGGAGTCACTGAGAAATTTAAACCTTTGGTAAGTACCGCCTTTTCTGTCTCTGAGAGATCTCTGTCTGACAAATTTTTGATCCAATTCTCCCTTGCAAAGTGTTCATTCCTAATTTTACGCGTGTTTACCAGAAGCTGAGATTGTTTCAGTAAAAGTAATTTTTGAAATTTACCCTTTTGTCTCTCTTTGGTTTTGCTGTGGTGCCTCATATAACCGGATTTAGTAAATTCACACACTTCCTGATAGATTTTGTGGGTAAGTTTAGCTTGTAATCGCTGATAATAAGTTTCTATTTCTGACTGTTTGTTTTTTATCTCTATGTTAAGTCTCCTAATTCGCAAATTTAGAATTTTCCTAGTATAATTTTGTTGCATTTTATCGGCTAAGAATCCGGGTTCCAGGGGTGCTTGCTTCAAGCATTTAGGAATTAACCGGCTCTGTCTACATCTAAGATTGAATCTGAGGTGGTTCTTTAAATCAGCTAATTTAAAGGTGGCCTTTTCTAAGTTACGTACCAGCAGAAGGATGTCTCTCCCAAAGTTGGCAGCAATACGTCTGTGTAAGCTCTCAGTCGTACAGGAGTGGTCCATCGATGAGAAGGTTTCTTCAGCCGTCATCTGTACAAAAGTGAAAGTTTCGGACGTTTCGCCTCCTATCCAAGAGGCTTCGTCAGCGAACTGACAGATGACGGCTGAAGAAACCTTCTCATCGATGGACCACTCCTGTACGACTGAGAACTTACACAGACGTAAATTGAAGAAACTACCAGCCGTACACGTCTACTCTGCTCTGTTTATTTGTCATCCAAGACTTGGGGTGCGTTCAGGTTCGAGAATAGCGCACAACTTCTTATGACTCTAGGCTGTTTGGAAAGCATTGTCTAACTGAATGAGCAGGGACAAACACTTGCCAACGTTTCTGTTTTGCTACACTTGACTACCTGTCAAGATGCGATAGAAGTGATTGTGATTGGCTAAAGGGTAGAGTCATGTGTAATGGTCAGCCAATCAGAGCTAGTGCTTTCACACACACCGGAACAGCGTGTCAATAGACACGCTAAATTGTCACGTGCGATTTGACAGCTGGGGCGGGGCCGCCTCTCGCGACACTTCAATTTCATTTCATTTCAACGAGTCACTGTCACCTCACCAGTGACATGATTACGTCGAAAGTCCATCGCTGTGTCTTGTGCTGGCAAATCCAACAGTTTGCTTTGCACAAGGTGATTGTTAGACACGATCGAGTAAGTTTGTTGCTTTCCGGTTTCCGATCGCGAGTGTGCCATTTTATTCGCCCCACCTGCCTTCTTTTGTCGCGTTTTATTCCGCGTCCGTGGAATCATCGGACTCACGCCTTTTGTTGTAATAAAATCTCTGCCAGCACCTACGGGACTCGAAGTGAATGCAGATGACACCGAGGAGCTTGTTGCTGACCATAATGAGGTCATCAACACAGAGAATTTGATTTGCCTTCAAGAGGACAAGCAGAAGCAAGCCATTCAGCAGTTGATGTGCAGGCTTTTATTGAACAGTTCCATCCAGAAAAGGCTATAAGAATCATCAACATGATGAATGATAATGGGATGCCTCAGTTTCGTAAGACCTTACAAGTCAGAAAGCAACAGGTGTCAATTAAGAGCCATCAATGACCATCACAAATGTAAATAAAGGGACTTTATTATACAGTGTGGTGTATTTCTTTCATTGCAATACAATAGCACATTTATTATACATAGGATAAGGTAGGTTGTGTGTAGTTTTCAGGCTTATTTAGTTGAAAAGTATAGTTTATGGAAACCCTGATTATTCCCATTTTAATGGTTTCCTATGGGAAAGGTCTCACTGTACTTGCTAAATCCAAACCAAAATTTCAAATTGTCCCACGTAAACCACAATAATGATTGTTAGTTTTTACTTCAAATTTGAAAACAAGTTATTCCTTAATTTGTTGTGTGCTCTATATGTAATATGTGCAAGGGATTAAACACACTAATGATTTACCTAAATTCATAACGGCCACTGTAACTACAATGTTTCACACCCTTGGTGTACCTTGTTATTTTATGTGGCACACTAATGCAATTTAAATGTGATCCATGTTGCCTGCAAACTATATTTTTTCTTTTTATTTACAGGAAATGTGAGCCAAAAGTTTAATTTAAAAAAATACTACAAACCTTTGCCCTGCGATTGGCTAGCAACCAATTCAGGGTGTCCCCCGCCTCGTGCCCGAAGACAGCTGAGATAGGCTCCAGCAACCCCCGCGACCCTAATGAGGAATAAGCGGTACGGAAAATGAGATGAGATGAGACTACAAACCTTTTGTTCTGCCTAATCAATTCATCCATGTGTGTGTGATGGAACCTATCCCGGCTGTCTTCAGGCAGTAGGCAGGATACACCCTGAAATGGTCGTCAGCCAATCGCAGAACAGGCAGAATTAAACAAGAATCTGTACTCACACTCACACCAAGAGACGATCTAGACCGCAGGTGTCAAAGTCAAGGCCTGGGGGGCCACATCCAGCCCCCCATAACTTTATGTGTCCCATGGGATTATATCATGTGTGTTGCTTTTCGTGATTCTTGCTGAAACCTGTACCAAAATGTGAAATTGTCATGCGTAATAAATAACGTTGAGATTTTGCACCACCTGACGGAAGCCGTTATTCCAAAATGGCCCGAGACAAAAATGATTTTGACACTCTAATTCAGGGTGCCCCCCGCCTAATGCCCGAAGACGGCTATAATAGGCTCCAGCAACCCCTGTCACCCTACTGTGGATAAAGTGGTCTGGAAAATGGGTGGATGGATGATCTAGAGCAGGGGTGTCAAACTCATTTCACATGGTGGGCCACATATGGTGGTAGATGTCAAGTGAGCCGGACCATTCAAATGATACCATACGTGCTATAAATAAGCAAAATATCATGTCTTTCATTAGTTTTGTTCAATTCCGGCCCGTGGGCCGTATGTTTGACACCTTTGATCTAGATTGTTCCATTTATATTTCTTTTTGGAATGTGGGAAACCAAAACCCACACAGGAACGCTGCAATCAGCATTGAACCCTGCACCTGTGCAACGTGAGGCCGACATATTCACCTGTTGAGCACCAGGCCATCCACCTCATCAATTCTGAATGTAAATTTGACATCAGAATCAGAAAGCCTTTAAGAGTCCCACAATGGGGAAATTTGCTATCTACAGCAGCATAGTCAAAAGGGGTTCTTCAATATTGGGTTGCCACTATGGCACTTAAACCTGCCTTCCTGTTTAGCAGTAGCTCATGTTTCTCAGAGCCTCTCATATTCTTTTTACACAAGGTACATGTGCTTTGATGGAATGCCTGAGTTAAATGTCATGAAGTTTCAGACGACGTTTTCCCTCCTGCATCTTGGGAGGCTACATGTACTTTTTGTTGAAAGGTGGTATATCTGAAGGGGAAATGCTCCCCATAAAAGAGAAAAGCAGGAGGTTAAATGTACATAGAGGTGAGAACCGAGGTTGCTGCAGACAAGAAAAACAGTTAGTCATATCTCCATAATGTATTTCTTACCTTCCAATAAATACAATGTAATGTTTTAAAAATCAATTGGAGAATTTGTACAATCTTCTTGGTGTGGGCAACAACAACAGACATAAATATGTAAGCAGTTGTTCACAACATTTGGACAGATTTGAAAAGGATGTCCCCTGAGAAGTGCACTTTAAAGATGATAGGGTTGCAGCTGCTTCCATATGAAACACCTCAGACTCAAGATTTCCCTGATTAAGCTGCACTTGCATGTGTTTAAATACACCAATTAAAAATAAATAAATAAAATAATGCATTTTTGTCAATTCATCGACTGCGTGAAGTATTGTTATTCGACAAATGTTGGGCGAGGTGGGTCATATACCGGCATGATTTTCTTGGTTGCCATTTCTAAGTGAAATGATAACGCCTATGTCTTACACATAAACAGATATCACAGCCACAAGTGAAAAACAACCTTTGCAATGCCTTCATTATAATCTGTGATATGATGTGAGAGCGAAATGTAGGTCACTTCTCCATCATTAGTATGCCACAGGAAGGTGTAGCACAGAGGATTAGAAGAAAGCTCTTTCAATGGGGGTGCTCTGTCTAGCGTTTATTTGTCCTCACACATGGGCATCTCACTGCTGCCTGGCGGCAACACTGCATTCAGGCAGGAGGTGCAGTCATCAAGCGAATTGATTTTTGTTGTTGTTGATGTATTCAATTCAGATCCATCGTCTATCTATGTATCATGACTTTCTATCTATGTATGATGACTGTAGGACAGTTGTGAGGTGTGCTGTCGGTGTGACTGAGGAATTCAAGGTTCAGGTGGGACTCCACCAAGGGTCAGCTCTAAGCGATGTGATCTGTAACGAGAACAGGGAACAGGTGGTGGAGAAACAAGAGGTGTGGAGATATGCCCTGGAAAGGAGAGGAATGAAGATCAGTCGCAGCAAGACGGAATATATGTGTGTGAATGAGAGGGATCCAAGTGCAAGAGTGATGCTACAGGGGGAAGAGATAAAGAAGGGGGAGGATTTTAAATACTTGGGGTCAACTGTCCAGAGCAATGGAGAGTTTGGAAAAGAGGTGAAGAGGCGTGTCCAGGCAGGCTGGAGCGGCTGGAGAAAAATGTCAGGTGTGATGTGACAGTGGTAAGACCAGCCATGATGTTTGGACTGGAGACAGTGCCACTGAAGAAAAGACAGGAAGCAGAGCTGGACGTAGTAGAGCTGAAGATGTTGAGGTTGTCTTTGGGAGTGACCAGGTTGGATAGGATCAGGAATGAGTACATTAGAGGCACAACTCATATTAGAGGCTTTGGAGAGAAAGTCAGAGAGGCCAGATTGAGATGGTTTGGACATGTCCAGAGGAGAGAGAGTGACTATATTGGGAGAAGGATGCTGAGCCTTGAACTGCCAGGCAGGAGACCGAGAGGAAGACCGAAGAGGAGGTTACCAATAAATGCAATAGGCTTCATGTCTGAGACCTTCATCTAGACAAGTGGGATAGAAAATTTGTGGATGGATTCTATGTGATTATCGTCTTGGTTCTACCACCAGTCTGTATGTAAATTTTATATGCTCGGTGTCATTTAACAGTAAACTTAATGCCCTTAAGTTATCGGACACATACACATTTAACTTGTGTCCAGTATGTCAGATACAAATAATGATACAACAATACAAAATAAAAAAATACTGGGAACTTGATAGTGGAGTTGTCCATTCATCTGACTTCAATGCAAGCCGTGTAGATTTAGTTTCCGGTGTGAATGTGAATGTAAAGGGTTGTTTCTCTCTACATGCCCCCTGTAATTGACTGGCGACCAATACAGGGTGCCGTCTACCTTTTTCTACAAATGTTATCTGGGACAGACTCCAACTCCCCATAACCCACAAGAAGAAAAGGAAAATGGAAAGGAAAACAAACAATGGGAAAATAGTGGAAAAGTAATAGGAAGCATACAGAGAGCAAGTTGACAGAACATTGAGAAGAGCAGCAGTGTGACTGTAGAGTCTACAGTCACAGTGTGTAGACTAAAGACATAACTTGAGGGATATTTTTAGCAGGAAGAACAAACAAAAAAAACTTTGCTAGTTAGAAAGTTGGTTGAGCGTAAAACTATTTTTTCTCAAATAATTGTGGTTCTGGATAAAAATAGAGGAAAAAAATTATTGGTGCAATTTACCAACCTGGAAACTGCAAGTGTAAGTTAATGGAGTGATCAAGGACACTAGAGAAAAAGAAAAATGGTATGTTGTTCTTGCTGTCAAACAACTCCCTGTAACCATCCGGCCGGGTATCGTTAATTTATCACTATTGAGGCAGTCAGTGGTTAATGTTGTTTTCTATGCTCTGGGAACGACATTATGTCCATCTAAGCAATTAAATGGTATTCAATATAAAAAAGAGAGAAATGCTTTTTCAGAAAGGTATTTGTTTAGCAAGTTTTTTTACTGTGTTAACTTCATTATACTGAGAATATATATTACAGACACTTCTCATTATAAACATGCGAATCAAACCTTTGAAGATAGAAGACAGTGATTCACTGTGGCGACCCCTGAAGGAAAAGCCGAAAGGAAAAGAAGATTTCTAAATGTACATTTAAAATTTTACAACACTCCAAATTAATACTGTGACCAGAAACATTCCTAACTGACCATTTTACATCATATCAGTCCAAAAAGAACATGACAGTCATCACATTAGGCTGCTGTCGATTCGAGTATTTACCAGCTGTACTTTTGAGTTTCATAAGAGTGCCATATATACATTTTAGTTACGAAGAAGAAGCTTGAGTCTTGCCGGTGTTTTGAATTTAGCATTTGTTATGTGACTCATATCTTTCCTTTGCTATAGCTAGTGTGCACGTGTAATGTATGCATGCAGAGGCAGAACCGCATAAAGTTTTGATGCATAACGCTTAACACAATTACTATGGAGGGACATGTATATGTGCAAACATTTTGCGTACCCTTATGAATGTGCAGTAGGAATGTAAAAGCCATGGGTGATGCCAAAAATTCTCTTGATTCCAATTATGAAAACACTTATTTGACCTCTGGGTGCATTGCAATGAACAATTTGGAGTCTTCAATTCACCGAGCCTTTGTGTCAAACTCCACACAGTATGGCCCAAGCTCAGACAATGTTTGATCAAAAGATATGGCATTGTAGTGGAGTGGAAGGAACATCAGACAAAGTTTTGTTCAATGCAGAAATCTTCCTCTTCTTTCACGATCTGTCTCTGCAACAGCTCCACCAGGCTGCGAAAGGTCTCGAAAGGCTTCCGTAAAACCGCAAATGGGAAGAATGTTGAGGATGACAATTTAAAGAGTTTGATGTTTCTCTTTATTTGTAGGTAGGTTCGTTGTCAGATCTCCCAGGGAAGAGTCCCGCAGATGTAATGTGTCCCAGAGCTTGATCGTGGCGTGGAGTCGAGACAGTGATTCTTCGGTGCTGTGACTTCCGTCCGACACCCTCATCAAGGGTGGCAGCCGGAGCCTCACCGAGATCGGGCTGAGGATGGCCTCGATGGGGAAGGGACCAGCGAACCGTGGACCCGGTTTGGCCGAAGTCCCGGCCAACCGGAGGTCCCTCGTGGACAGCCATACCTCCTGCCCGACCTGGTAAGTTGGTGCCTGGCGACGACGACGATCCACAATATGTTGGTTCCGGGATGCCGTGCGCGACAGGGTCTGGTCTCCTTCCACACTCTATGGGCCCATCTCAGGTGGGGTTCGATGGACGGGACCTCCACCTGGCCCTCCTGGGTGGGGAACAGAGGCGGCTGATAACCACAGGTGGACATGAAAGGAGACCGACCTGTGGCTGTGGAGATCAGGGTGTTGTGAGCGTACTCCACCCATGGCAAGTGGAGAGCCCACGACGCAGGACGGTGGAGGCACACACACCGGAGAGCCGCTTCCAGGTCCTGGTTCTTGCGCTCCGTCTGACCGTTGGTCTGAGGATGGTAGCCAGACGACAGGCTCGCCGATGCCCCTAGGGACCAACAGAAACGACACGATATCCGCCGGAATGCCGTGGAGACAGATGCCGTGGTTAACCAGGAATTGAGCCGTCTCGATGGAGGATGGCAACCTGGTTAACGGGATGAAGTGGGCCGACTTCGAGAAGCGGTCCACAACGGTGAGGACGACCGTCTTGCCACAGGAAGGGGGGAGGCCTGTAATGAAGTCAACGGAGATATGGGACCGAGGTTGGGAGGTAATCGGTAGCGGCTGGAGAAGTCCTGCCGGGACAGGTGGGGTATGCCTTCACGAATGCCGTGACGTCCTTCCTGTACTCCGGCCACCAGAACCGCTGGGCGATGGGCCGGATCGTGCTGTTGACCCGAGGGTAACAGGCGACCCTGGTAGTGTGTCCCCAAAGTAGCACTTCGGTGCGTAGAGTGGGGGGGACAAACAGGCGATGTGCTGGGCAACCCTTGGGGATAGGGTACCCCCCTGGGCCTCCTGAACTCTCCTCTCAACCTCCCACCGCAGGGCGCCCACCATGTGTTGCGCCGGCAGGATGTTGGCGACGACCTCCTCCTTCTCTGCCAGCTCGTGGATGCAAGATAGGGCGCCAGGCTTGGTGTTCTGCGACCCTCGGCAGTAGGTGAGAGTGAAATCGCATGAGGAACAGTGCCCATCGGGCCTGCCGCGAGTTGAGTCTCTTGGCGGACCGAATGGCGGCCAGGTTCTTGTGGTCCGTATATACAGTGCAGGGGTGTTTGGCTCCCTCCAGCCAGTGTCTCCATTCCTGCAGCGCCAGGATGACCGCCAACAGTTCGCGGTTCCCCACTTCGTAGTTGGCTTCTGCGGGGCTGAGCCGGCAGGAAAAGAAGGCGCATGGGTGGAGCTTCTGGTCAACCGGGGAGGGCTGGAATAGGACCGCCCCCACCCCAGACTCCGATGCGTCGACCTCGACCGCGAACGCGAGGTCCGGGTCGGGGTGACGTAAGACCGGAGGATTGGAGAATGCGTGACGGAGGCGGTTAAACGCCCCCTCTGCGTCAGGTGTCTACCTGAAGGGGACCTTGGTGTATGTGAGATTAATAAGGGGGAGAGCCTTCTGACTATAACCGCGGATAAAGCGGCGGTGGAAGTTGGCAAACCCCAAAAATAGCTTGTTTGTGCGTCTTCGGGGTTGGCCACTCCACCACCGCTTTGGTTTTGGCGGGATCGGCCCGGAGTTGCCCCTGCTCCACGACGAACTCCAGAAAAGACAGAGAGCGAACATGGAACTCGCACTTCTCTGCGTTCACGTAGGGCCGGTTTTGCAGGAGCCGCGCCAGGACCCGTCGGACATGCTGCCGGTCTTCTTCTGTGGATTTAGAAAAAATGAGGATGGCGTCTAAATACACAAATAAAAACACATTGAGAAAGTCCCTGAGCACATCGTTGATGAGGTTTTGGAATACAGCGGGAGCGTTGTTGAGTCCGAACGGCATCACCAGGTATCCGAAATGACCCAAGGGCATTTTGAATGCGGTCTTCCACTCGTCCCCCTCTCTGATGCGAGCCAGGTGGTATGCCCTACGCGAGTCCAATTTAGTGAAGATGGTAGCTGATTGGAGAGGCGCGAAGGCTGAATCCATGAAGGGGAGAGGGTATTTGTTGCGGATGGTGATGTCATTCAGAACCCTATAGTCGACACACGGGCGCAGGGATCTATCTTTCTTTTCGATAAAGAAGAACCCTGCACCGTGCGGGGAACGCGAGGGTCGGATAAGTCCCGCAGCGAGGGAAGAGTTAATGTATGTGCTCAGGGCTTCTTGTTCCGGGTGTGAGACGTGATAGAGTCTGGAATCCGGTAGTGGAGCCCCCGGCTGCAGTTCGATGGCGCAGTCATACGGTCGGTGAGGTGGCAGGGATTGCGCGTTGTCCTTACTGAATGCCTCCCGCAGATCATGGTAACAATGCGGCACACCCTCGAGACAGATCTCTTTGGGCGCGCCGCTGCGGAGGGTTGTTTTTCAAAAACCAGCAAGCACTGCATCAAGAATTGAGCACAGCGCCCGGGTTCGCCTTCGTAGCGTGAGGGGTGTGGCAGGGTGAGCTCGCGACTACTCACGGGGGGGGGGGGGGCAGCGAGGACGCGATGTGGCGGTTCTCCGCGATCGCTTGCGCCAGCTGGCTCGAACGCTCCACCTGATGGGCTAGGGCGGATAAGAATTTGTCTCCACCGGCGAGATCCATGGGTGGCCGGTGTATTATGTCATGTCCGCTCGAGGAGTGGTGACAGAACTCGAGGGACGACGGGAAGTAGTAAGGGCTGGATCCGAAATACACGGTGGAGACAGTGATTGAATAAGACTCTTTACTGAGACACATAAGGCAAAACAGAAAATCACGCAATGGAGAACAGCGAAACAGACCTTCGTGCGGCTGGGTGACGGGGAACTTCGGAGAATACACCAGCACTGACCGAACGGTATGGGCGGCTTTTATAGCCAGAAGGCACAATTAACGGAATGAGGAACAGGTGAGTGAGTCCGGGGAGTAGGGAGGGGAGGGGATCGCTCCAGGCACAGAGGAGGATGAGACAGGAGGGGAGGGACACGCTCCTGGAGCAGAGGAGGATGTGACAATAATGTGTTTCCTCGTGTAAGTACTGTGTACGCTCTGTGATGCATCCGATGATATTTTGATTGTTTTTTCTGGATCATAGAATTTCAGTACTGGTTCCTCTGTGAGCAGCTTCCTCAGTTCAGTCCATGTCTTTTTATGCTCATGATTCCATTGCCATTCTATCTTCTTCTCAGTTAGTTGTCTCAGTGGGGCCAGCTTTCCCAACAGGTTGGGTACGAATTTTCCCATGAATGTAATCATCCCATTAAACCGTTGCACATCTTGTTTGCATTGAGGCCTTGGCATGTTTTCTATAGCAGACACTTTTCGTGGGTCTGGTCTGATACCTTCACTGCTTAGGATATCTCCCACAAAAGTCAATTCTGTTGCACCTAGCTGACATTTATCTTTATTCAGCTTCAGGTTTGCTTTTCTTGTTGCTTCTAGCACAGCTTTCAGCACCCCAAATGATGCTGACATCCATCGAGGTATCAACTCCTTCTAAGTGCTCATATATCATGTTGATTGTTTTGTGATAAACTGAAGGAGCTGAAGATATTCCAAGGTAGTCTTAGAAATCTGTATCTGCCAAACGAAGTGTTGAAAGCACGTAGTTTGGAACTTGGCTCATCCAGTTTCATTTCCCAAAATCCTGAAGAAGCATCCAGGTTGCTGAAAGACTTTGCCTTTGAAAACGGTGCCATAATCTCTTGACGAGTAGGTAGTTTAGATAAAATATCATTTCGCCAAATAGCAATATAGCAATAATCACATATCCTCAGTAACAATGTATTCAAACGTGAGGTGAAAAGGACACAGCCAGGTCACAGCCAGCTCACAGCCAAAACGCCGCTCACATGCACATACACACATATAGCTTGCAAAAGCAGTTAACCACAAGGTTGAGCAAAGAGCGCAGATGCTTACCAATTTGCAGGAAACCAAGACAGACGCCGAGCGAAAAACCAGAACAACAGCTGGGGATGCATCTCAACTGTTCATGGGATGAGGAAACCACAGAGGAGCAACACCTGCACTTCTCACATACACATGCTGACACTTGTAAAATCGCAACCACACATAGTCTTAACTGTTGTCAACAAATTCACCATAAAAGAGGAGAGACTAGATTAGACAGACAGGGCAGTATTTGACCTCTCTGGAGAAGGGCTTTTGCACAGACTTCTCAGACCAGATAGTTCAAACTGTCTCTCCATATCTGTTGGTGTTCTGATTGATCTTCAAAATAAATGCTTGCAAAAATTCCTACAGTAGCTTGAAGTGTTTTCTCTTGATGGCTCTGTTTAGATCTCTTGGATCCAGGCATAGAGCTTTCCATTCTTTTTGTCTCAGACAACGAGGGAACTCACCCAGTCAGTCAGCTCATCAATTTTCTTTATTACATGCCTGTTCTCCATGTTGTCCAATTCTGATTTTAGCTGCTTTTGTAGAGCAAATGGGACTTTCCTGCATGGATGTATGACTGGTGCCACACTTTTGTCCACCGTGATTGTGTGTCCTCCTGGTAGGCAGCCAAACCCTTGAAACACGTCTTTGTATTGCTCCATCAGTTGATCATATGCTGTCTCTTTTTGTCTGTCGACGACAAAAATTATCTTCACTAGGCATAGTCTCTTACATGCCAACAATCCTCGTATACCATGCACATCCCTGGGAACTATGATGGAAGATAGCTTATGTAATTGGCCATTGCTTTCACAATGCATTTTCCTTTCATTGGCATGACTGCACCCACAAAAGCTGTGACTTTCATGTTAGCTCTTTGTATTTTTGGTCTCGGCCTGATCTTCATGAAATCAGTCTCAGAAATGACATTCACATTGGCTCCAGTATCACATTTGAATTTTAGATGAATGTCGTGCAGTAATGAGCATAGTAATTTGCTTTGTCACAGTTTTTACAAATTTTCTCATATGCTGGACACTGCTTCGGGGGATGTTACGTACCACAACGAGTACACGATTTTTGTTTGAATATCCCATTTTTATTGGGTTTTCTCACTCTTGCTTTCATATCAGCAGTCTTGTTTTTGTTGAATCTGTGTGCATTTGTTTCCACTGCATCCACATTACAGCTAGCATCATTTAGCAGTTCTTTAGTCGGCGATTTAACAGTCTCAGTGGCTCTACACAGTGCTAAGGCTTCTTCCAGGTCCATATCTGATTCTCTGAGTAGCCTTTCTATCAGTTTATTGCCTGTAATGCCACACACCATTCTGTCTTTGATCAGTGATTGTGTTAATCCACCAAACTCACATGTCTTTGATCTGTTTCTGAGCTCATTTGTATATTGGTCAATAGTTTATCCAACTGTCTGTACACATGTGAATAATCTGTGCCTTTCAAACATCACATTGCGTTTCGGAATGCAGTAAGCTTCAAACTTTTCCATTATTCTTGAAAGCTTCATCTTGTCATTCTCAGCATCAAATGTGAAGTTAGAGACCTCTAGAGCAGTGGTTCTTAATCTTGTTGGAGGCACCGAACCCCACCAGTTTCTTATGCTCATTCATCGAACCCTTCTTCCAATGACTGTGCCTACTAACTGCAGTCTACACTGAGGGGTGGACCTCTGTGGCGGAGGATCCACCGAACCACTAAGACAGACTCACCGGAGCCTAGGATTCGATCGAACCCAGGTTAAGAACCACTGCTCTAGAGCTTCCACTCGCACAACGTGCAAAAACATGGATGCTTTCATCTTTGCAAGGCTTTTATCAGCTCAAATCGCAGAAAAATACCGTTCAAAACGTTGCTTAAATGTATTCCAGTTTTCAGCCATGTTACCTGTTAACTGCAGAGCTGTGGGTGGACGTAAAGCTTCTATTTATGCCGTTTTCTGCCGGGGGTTGTGCTCAATGTATTTCCTCCGTAGAATCTTCCGTTCCAAGTCCTTTTATCGTCCTCTTGTCTTCCAGACCAATTCTGTCACCATGTGTTGCTTTGTGTAAGCGGGTTCGGTTAATGATACAACTTCTGGATAGAGTTGAGGTTCTTTATTAGGACTGCCGTCTTGGTCGGAGGGAGAAGGCAATTGACATGTGTGCCTCTCTAGGCTCTCATCTGACTGACTTGCAGCAGCGCATGCTCCTTTAGTCTATAGCCAGCAATTATTCGTCAAACAAGCAAAAAACGATTTGGTCATATCATTACAACCTCTAAACAACCCTTTTCAACAAAAAAAAATCTGTGACAGATCCCGTCTATAAATAGGTGGTCACTGAGCTTTATTCAATATGGCTTGACATGTGATTTTTAGATCAAGAAGCTTGAATAAGTAAAAGTATCTGGAACATTGCAGAAAATGCCACAAGGATTGACAATCCACACTAAAAGAAGACAGTTGCTGTCAATCTTCAAATAATCTGTCTGGTCTGCCGTTCAGAGGTGATAGTGCAGCATTCGGGGCCAAGTGTCAGGGAGGCTCAAACCCTCTGTCAGATGGGTGCGCGCCAGTGAGAGTTCACCATCAGGTGCCATAAAATTATTTTATGATGACATTAACAATGAATATATTGTCAAGGTATGGCACCACACATGCCACGTCTGTCGATATTATCTATTCCTAATGCTGAAAAAACACAAGGCACAAATGGTATCAGCCATCTTCAATCCATCTCTACGAACCAAGAAATCATATCATATCAAATCACACACACACACACACACACATATATATATATATATATATATATATATATATATATATATATACAGTGAGACCTCAATTTACGAACTTAATTGGTTCCCAGACAGAGTGTGTAAGGCGAAAAGTGTGTATCTCAAAAAAAGATTTCCCATAGGAAACCGTTAAAATTGGAATAATCCGTTCCCGGGTTTCCATAAAATATACTTTTCAACTAAATAAGCCTTAAAACTACACACAACATACATTATTCTATGTATAATAAATGTGCTATTGCATTGTAATGAAAGAAATACACTGCATTGTACCATAAAGTCACTTTATTTACATTTGTGATGGTCATTTATGGCTTGATGGAATGGCGTTGGAGGTCGAAGGTCAAAGGGAATTGATGTTTGGAAAGAGAGGCGCATTACATGAGGACTGTAATTAAAGAAATAAACTGTGCTGTAAAATAAAGTTTTATTTACCTTTTTGATGGTCGTTGATGGCTTATGGAAGGAGAGTCACCTTCCATAAGGACTGTTGGTAACTTAACCTATGGTGCTGTTCGGTCGTGTGCTTCCGCCGAAGATCACTCCGCCAGCCGTGGTGGGTGTGTATTATGAAAATAGTGGTTATTATAAGCTTTAATTTTCATAAATTTGACGTTTGTAAGACAAAAAGTTTGTAAGTTGAGGTGTTTGTAAGTTGAGGTCTCACTGTATATAGTTTGCTGACGAAGTTTCTTGGATACGAAGCGAAACGTCCGACACCTTAGAAGAAGTACAGATGACGGCTGAAGAAACCTTTTCATCGATGGCCCACTCCTGTACGACTGAGAGCTTACACAGACGTATCAAGAAATGTTTTCTTAACTGAGAAATGCATGCAAATGTGTATTTATGACAAGCTGTCATGTTGCACCAAGTGAAACTGGTTGTTCGCTGAGGTGATATCCGTACCTTGCAGTCATTTGTTGCGACTTCTTGGAAAAACATGACATCAACTGCTTAATTCGTGTCCGACTGAGCACGGAAACTGCAGATTGCCACGGTGTGGTTAGAATCTCACAGAATTAGTTCTCTTTTGGTAACAGTTGAATATATTTAATATTGTTTTGCCACAAAATAGTGTGTCTTTAATCAAATTTCCCCATTGTGGGACGATTAAAGGCTTTCTGATTGTGATTCAAAATGCCACAATTTTGCATATTATTTAAAATTGGGCTGCTCGTGAGCGACGTTCTTAAACTTTTCTATTGTTTATGGTTGAATTGTGGATGATTTGTTTATTTTGTATTGTGTTAATCTTGTTTGGGTAGTATGAATATAACTTTGAATTAACACATATACGGACATACAAATAGATAAATAGACAGATGATAGATGGATGGAGTAAGGGGGCAGGGAGGGTGGGAGGGAGGGATTGATGGATGGATGGATGGATAGATTGAGGGATAAATGGATAGATGGATAGATGGATAGATAGACAGATGGATGGGTGGATGGATAAAGACATAAAGAGAGAGAGAGAGAGAGAGAGAGAGAGAGAGAGAGAGAGAGAGAGAGAGAGAGAGAGAGAGAGAGAGAGAGAGAGAGAGAGAGAGAGAGAGAGAGAGAGAGAGAGAGAGAGAGAGAGAGAGAGAGAACTACAGGGTTTATATTGATCCATCATTCATGTTTCTATTCAAAATGTTGGACATTTTAAGTTAATTAAGCGAACATGCATGTTTGTGGAATGCGATACAAATCAATGTCACGTAAATTTTGGGATAACATATTCAGGTAGAGATGCTAACTGCTTGTGTGCTGTGCAATGGAACATGGAACATTATTTTAAGATTTATGGTGGTACTTAGCTACTTGGTCCTGTCCAAAGACAGCATCCAATGGATCAGGTTGAGAAATAGATAGAAGGTAACCACTGCTCCCTTTATCTTGAATCACTCCAATGGGAATTTAGCTCCCTGCCTGTCGAGGCCGGTGATTTTAAGTGAAGCTTAAATAGCCACTATAAAGCAATTAACTGGTGGCTGCTGACATATAAATCTCCATTTATCGCCTGCTTCTCGGTGGAGAGGCATGACCACAGGTTCCAAGTTGTAGTCCTCAGGTCACCAGGACATTGTCGGAATTGCACTGCCATCTGCAGACATAGATAAATACTGCAAGTGAGCATATTTAGAAATGACTGCGATTAATGAGCTCGTGTGAATTCGACAGTGACGCGCGGCGAGGTTCATGGCTGGTGAGGCGCTGACGCCATCACAGTCAGATTTACAAACATAGTAGCTTAGTAACAGAGTAGCTTATTTACCATTTGATTGGCAGCGGTTAACGTGTTTTGTTTAAAATGTCATGTCAGCATTCTTTCTATAAACTGTAGCATAGAAAAAAGAATTAAAAAACCATCGTGTTACCATTACTTATACATGAAGTCCATGCGCCGCTCCTTCTGAAGAAAGGCATCGATAACTTCTTTGTCGAAGCCTTCCTTATCTTTCTTCAGTTTTAAAAGTCTCTCTATTTCTTTCAATTTAGATATGTAATCCCCCATTCTGAAAATAAGGCCAAGCAACACAAAAAATGACTGGGCAGTTGGACTTAACTTGCTAACTGTTTACTGTAGCTTGCTCTCACTAATTCTATTATTCTGCAGCCGAGGAGGCGCATAAAGAATCTGTTCTCACCAGCGCCCCCTCTCATGAGGCAGGAGAACTGTGTGCCTCACCTATGCACACAGTTTTGATAAAAAATAAAATAAAATAAACACTGGAGTACAGTGTTTATAATGTAAAGCGACTCTACATTATACACACCAGCTAAACTGAAGAAATTTAGTTTATATACGAAAAGTGTTTGAACACTTTAATAGCGATATGCAGAGGGACAGCAATGCGGTCTCACGGCAGAGCAAGCCAGCACAGTTAGCATAGTCATTGAGCAATCCATGGTGAAGCTCAGCCGGCTGCTGCCTCACCGCTCATCTCTACATAGTATTTGAACGGTAAATGTGAAAATTCAGCGATTTTGAAAAAAATCAAAAAACGGTGAAGTTAAATGGAAAAGCACTTTAAAGTACAAATCATTCAATAAATATAACTGTTTAATTTATTTTTTTCATTTGATATTTCCATGATGAAAAGTGAGGCACGGCCTCACCTGCCTCCCCTGACTGCACGTCACTGGAATTCGATATATGTAACGAAGCACTGTACGCACTTGCTTTACATAGAAAACCTGACAGTTACCAAAGTCTACAAAGGCATTACCTCTAATGAGCTCGGACATGCCATTCATAGTCTCTGTCACAAAAAGTGAGTCCAACCATTTCATAGAACATCATTTGAACCTCAATTCAGTAGATTATTTTTACTTTTGTTCTCAGATCCAGCACTGACTTTAAAAAGATGCGAAAGAAATGTTAGATTGTCTTTTGCAAGTCTTGGACCTTGGCAGAATCTGTCAGCATTCAATGCTCTTTTATTCTCCCCCACATAATTTTTTTTGGTTCCCTTTACATATCTGTAAATATGCAAAGGATGGGATCTAAAGAATTCACACTGCAAAAGTGTTCTAGCAGCAGAGGAAGAGGCTTCTAACTGAGCTGTGAACTTGTGTGTCATGCGTACCACAAAAACACCTCACATCTTGGCCAAAAGTGTGTATCTAAAAAAAAAATCCCATAGGAAACCATTTAAAATAACCGGGGGAATAATGCGTATCCCGGGTTTCCATAAAGATATACTTTTCAACTAAATAAGAAATACACTGTATTGTATCATAAAACTCTATTTACATGGTCATTGATGGCTACTAATTGCTGTTTGGAAAGAGAGGCACCTTCCATAAGGACTGTTGGTAACTTAACCTCTGGTGTGGCTTCTCTTCTTTTTTCTTTGGAGACTCCTCATCATTTTTGATGATTAAAAACCTCTTAATTGACACCTGTTGCTTTCTGACTTGTAAGGTCTTACGAAGCTGAGGCATCACATTATCGTTCATCATGTTGATGATTGTCATAGCCACAGTCTTTTCTGGATGGAACTGTTCAGTAAAAGCCTGCACATCATTCCACTTTGCCAACATTGCCTTTATAAGCTCCTTGATGCTGCAGCCATCTCGTCCTCCTCGCCCTCAGATGTTCTCGAACCATCCGTTACTGGCTTTAAAATCCTCAATAAGCGGCGAACTTCCAGGTTGGCGCATGGCGATATCGGCGTGAATTAACCGTGCTTTCTCGCATAAAATAGCTTCACTCACGCTGTCGCCGGATAGCTGCTTTTCGTTAATCCAAATTAATAGAAGTTTTTCAACTTCTTCGATTGCCCGAGACTGTCGCTTTGAGAGCACGGAAAACCCTTTTGCAACAGACGCACCTTTGATGTCTTCGCTGTTCCGGAGAATTGTAGCAATGGTTGAGTTAGCATAGCCGTGCTTGGCCACACAAACGCACACCTCGTTCATGTTTTTCAATTATCTCCTCCTTCTCAGCGACTGTGTAAAATTATCAGCAAAAAGCTCCCAGGAGGCGATCGACATGTGCATTCAATGAGAGGGGGCGTGGAAAGTAGCGCCGGCTGGAGCACTGTTCGGTCGTGTGCTTCCGCCGAAGATCACTCCGCCAGCCGTGGTGGGTGTGTATTATGAAAATAATCAAAACGAAAATAGTGCTTATTATAAGGTTTCATTTTCATAAATTTGACGTTTTTAAGACGAAAAGTTTGTAAGATAAGGTGTTTGTAAGTTGAGGTCTCACTGTATCTATTTGCAAACAGCAACTACAAAGAGGAGTTGGAGAAATAAACGGTACTAAACTGTGCCTTAAAAAATGGGCAATGTTTTGTATTTGTTTTGTTTTTTTTCTCTTCAACTCAGCAATCAATGATAACAAAAAAGAGGAGGAGAAGCCACCAAATTGAGGAAATGTTGAAGATCTTGTCTGGAGCTGGCAGGAAGGTTTCACGGACTTGAGAGGCATCTTAAGGAAGCAGAAGATGAAGAAATGGGCTGTCATTTCTATTGCGCTTTTCTACCACCGGTAATCAACCTGCTGTCCACCGTTTCCTTATTCACTGACTGATAATGCAGTATCAAGAGCAACTGGGTATTCAATATCTTGGTCAAGGACATTTTGACAATGGCCGGGGATTCTACAACCAACCTCTGGATTGGGAAACGACCACTTTACCACTAAGCTTTGCCACCCCATAAAATGGACAAGGAAAAAAGTGGAGGTGGGCTTGTCAGAAACATTTTAATTAAATGTATAAAACCAGATATTTCCTCCCAGCTCCACAATCCTGTCGTGGACGAGACCGTCCTGTCTCGACAGTGCATAGTAGAGAAACTACAATGGAAGATTGGGCGACGGCTTAAAGAGGCACCAAGAAACACACAATTTACTGAGGGATGTCCCGTTGATCATCTGTTTGTGCCGAACAATCTTTGGGCTGACATGTTCCAGTGGTGGCACGCATCAAAGATGCGATGAAAAAAAAGGTGCTTGCACAAAGGCAAGGTTCTGGGGAACACGAGAATGAACAAACGAAATGTCAACAAGCCAAAAGGGCAAAGCCAACGATCAAAAGCAAAAAAAACACAAATAATTTCAAGGAATGATAAAGTAGAATGTACGAACAACGAGAGCGACTGTATCAAAAGGTCGAGAAAACTACCCTTGAAGCACAACAGCGAGGAAGATCAATAATCCGACAAGAGACCAGCCTTCTTGGCAGTCCTTAAATACATGGCAGACTTGATTGGTAAACACAGAACAGATGACCTCCTGGAGGGAGATGCCTTCGCCCCCAGCTGGGGCTGGAACAAAAAAAAAATACAAACATGACACTCTGTGCACTGAGTACACACTCGCCAGTCCTGGCATTTGTATCGCAGAGCACAGGCCAGTTACACATGTAGTATTCCCATGGCAAATGTGAAATGTTAACAGATGGGAATCAAGTGCATGCTTGGCATCTCCAACATGAGCCTCAGTGACGCGGGGACCCACAATCTGCAGGTTGACAACCAGAGACAGTCCGGCGCACTTAATCCGATGAGCAAATTCAAAATGGGAAACAATATTTTTTTTAATCTTTCGGACACTCTGAATTCTTGTCTGAATTCAAATGTCAGACAAAGAAGCTTTGTATCTGACAATAATCTCAAACTACACATCAAGCAATGAAATACTAAGAATACATATATGGTGATTGATGAAACGGTTTCTTCAGCCGTCATCTGTACTTCTTTGAAGGTGTCGGACGTTTCACTTCTTATCCAAGATGCTTCTTCAGCGAACTAAAGTCTTACTGGTAGTATTGGCCCTATATATATATATATATATATATATATATATATATACAGTAAAGTCTCGTTATATCGATATTCAAGGGAGTCCGAAAAAATATCGATATAACCGGGACTATCGATATATCCGACCCTGTTTGCATGTAATTTTCTCCGTTATATCCGACCCTGTTTGCATGTAATTTTCTCCGTGCGTGCATAGAAATAGTATCGATATAACCGGGACTATCGATATATCTGATATCGATATAACGAGACTTTACTATATATATATATATATATATATATATATATATATATATATATATATCCCTACTGTCCAGACATGGCAGTGCCGGACACTGCTATGATAGGTTCCTGCTCTCAGGTTGGGGGGAGCAGAGGACTACTCCCTGCGGCTACACTGATTGTTGCTATTGTCCTGACTAACGACAGGCCTGATTGCCCCACTTGCTCCGGTATCACCTCATCAGCATTACTAATCCTATGATGCCTAAGCAGGCTGTTGTACGAACGATCCAAATTGAACCTCAGACCACCATATCGGTTTAGTGAAGGATTTACTGTTTTACTTACTGATTTACGGCTGTTTTATGAAAATCGCTTCTTTTATTCCCCTTTCAAACCATCTATGTTCTTTCGCTAAGATTTTAACCTCATTGTCATCAAATGAGTGGTTGCTAGCTTTTAGATGCATATGTACTGCCGATTGAGACCCTGCGATGTTGATAACGTCTTTTTTTGAGAATTTGTTTAGTCTCCCAATGTATTGCTCTTTGTTTTTCATTTGGCAGCCTATCTTTTGGATGCACTAATTTTTGGTCCGGTTTAAGGACCAAACTTAAACCGGACCACATCTGCCAATTATTGGAAATCTGCCTTAATACTACATATTTTCAATTTAGGGAGAAATTTTACAAACAAATTCATGGTTGTGCGTTGGGCTCACCAGTTTCACCCATAGTGGGTAATCTGTACATGGAAGAGATGGAGAAACATGCCCTCACATCCTTCCCGGGGACAAAACCTAGACACTGGTTTAGATATGTGGACGATACTTTCGTCATAATTAAAAAAGAAGAAATTCCATCCTTCACAAATCACCTCAACTTGGTAGACATCAACATTAAATTTACTTGTGAGGACATTAAAGTGAACCAACTCGCCTTTTGGATTGTAAAGTAATTATAAAAGAGGACAGAGTGATAAAAAACAGAAGTCTTTAGGAAGGCTACGCACACTGACCAATACCTACTTTTCCATTCTAACCACCCTCTACAACACAAACTAGGAGTCATTAGAACCCTCCAGCATAGGGCTAAACTAATACCAATAAGCGTCAAAGGTAGGTAAAATGAGTCAAAACATATCAGGAGAGCACTCACAAACTGTGGGTACCCTCAGTGGTCGTTTAACAAATGTCAAAAAGAAAGAATAGGAAATGAAACCAAAAATTCTGAAGATACAAAAAGGAGAGGAGTGGCAATACCTTACATTGCAGGAGTTTCTGAAAAACTACCGAGTCCTTTAGGAACATAAAATTCCTACTTATTTCAAACCGATAAACACTTGAAGGCAAAAATTAGTGCATCCAAAAGATGCACAAGATGACGGATGAAGAAACCTTTTCATCAATTGACCACTCCTGTACGACTGAGAGCTTACACAGACGTATTTATGGTGATTGCAATTGAGTGTAATATCTCTGATAAATTACCCCTTAAAAATTGTGGTGGAAGCTAAGCTTGGAGGTTTTTTTAACCTGGAAACGTCTCATGAATGAAATGAAATGAAATTAAATGAAATAAATTACAGTTAAACATTATATTTTTGTTTTGGGTTTGTTTTGGATGCTACTGATATCAATTTATTTCACTGAACACCAAAGCCAGTAACTTTCATGATCTCTGTGATTGGCTGGTAATCAAAGTCAGTTGAGGGCTTCCGCTCATATATCATCCCCTTATTTCATTTGTACAATTAGATGGGTTGATGATGAATAAACAATTATAGCTTGATAGATTTAAAGTCTGCGATTGGCTGTAAACCGCCTAGTGCCTGAAGACGGCTGGGATAGGCTCCAGTAACCCCCGTGACCCTCATGAGGAATAAGCGGTACGGATAATAGATGGATGGATACATTTAAAGTAACATGTTTGTTTTCAGCCAACGGATATGTTGTTGGCTACACATTGATGATGAAATATTTGGAAGTTGGTGCAGTGGGAGATGCCAGTGTCAGCATTGAAGACCTTGCTGCCACTGTACCCCTTTCCATTTTCAAGAACATGAGATCCAGAATCAATCGTATATTCGCTGCAGCATTTCCCCATCTAAAATGAAAGGTTTTGATCTTCAACAACAAAACTACACCACGGCTTTCGATGAGAAGGTTTCTTCAGCCGTCATCTGTACTTTTTTGAAGGTGTCGGACGTTTCGCCTCCTATCCAAGAGGCTTCGTCAGCGAACTAAAGTCTTACTGGTCGTATCGGCCCTATTCCTAATGTCCAGACATGGCGGCGCCAGACACAGCTATGATAGGTCCCTACTCTCAGGTTGGGGGGAGCAGAGGACCACTCCCTGTGGCCCCACTGATTGTTCCTACATTCCTGACTAACGACTGGCCTGTTTGCCCCCCTCTCTCCGGTATCACCTCATCAGCATTACGAATGTTGTCTAACCTGTTTTGCCTAAGCAAAGGAGGCGAAACGTCCGACACCTTCAAAAAAGTATAGATGACGGCTGAAGAAACCTTCTCATCGATGGACCACTCCTGTACGACTTACACAGACGTACACCACGGCTTCCAATTGAAGTAGGATGAATGTTTTTTTCCCCTCATATTGAGTTGAAAGAAATCCAACCAGGTCTCCATTCACAACAAGCACATTAGTTAGAGTGTCACATAACAAGATGCTGACTTGCCAAAGATGCACGCCAGGGCATTTAAATATCTTCACAAGCATGTTCGTCCTTTGGGGCTGCAGGAAAGAAAGAGCAGTAATTAAGGTTGTGCTAAATAGTCAGTCGAAATCCTGAGTTATTTTACCTCTTTAATGAGGATATACATAGTGTATACAGAGTAATTTATCAGAATCAGAATCATCTTTATTGCCAAGTATGTAGAACACACAAGGAATTTGTTTCCGGTAGAAGACGCTGCATTAGTATCGTCGTCAAAAAAACTGCTAAGTGGCACTATACAGTTCCATTTTGGCTACTGTTGAAAGAGTTCAAAGAGTTAATGGCTTGGGGGAAGAAGCTGTTTAAATGTCTGCTGGATTTGGTGCGCATGGATCGGTAGCGCCTGCCTGAGGGGAGTAGCTGGAAAAGGTGGTGGGCAGGGTGCGGAGGGTCCAGTAGGATTTTCCGCGCCCTTGTTCGGATTCTTGCAGTGTGCAAGTCCTCGAGAGTGGGTAGGACGGTGCCAATGATTTTTTCCGCCGTCCTAACTGTCCGTTGAAGTCGGATTTTGTCCATTTTTGTGGCGGCCCCGAACCAAACGGTGATGGAAGAACACAGGATGGATTCGATGACAGCCGTGTAGAAATGTTGCAGCACCTCCTGTGGCAGGCCATGCTTCTTTAGCAGCCTCAGGAAGTACATTCTCTGTTGGGCCTTTTTCAGAATAGAGTTGGTGTTGACCTCCCACTTCATGTCCTGGGAGACTGTGATTCTCAGAAACTTGAAGGTCTCAACGGTTGACACAAGGCAGTTGGATAGTGTGAGGGGTAGCTGTGGTGATGGATGTTTCCTGAAGTCCACGATCATCTCAACTGTCTTGAGTGTGTTCAGCTCCAGGTTGTGACGGCTGCACCAGAGCTCCAGCTGCTCCACTTGTTGTCGGTACGCAGACTCGTCGCCGTCTTTGATGAGACCGATGACCGTGGTGTCGTCTGCGAACTTTATGAATTTGACAGCTGGGTGCGTTGAGGTGCAGTCGTTTGTGTAGAGAGAGAAGAGCAATGGAGAGAGGACGCATCCCTGCGGGGCTCCAGTGCTCGTGGTTTGTGTTGTGGATGATATATTTCCCAGTCTGACCTGTTGTGTCCGTCCTGTCAGGAAGCTGAGGGTCCACTGGCAGATCGTGGGGGACACATCAACCTGGAGAAGTTTGGGGATGAGGAGTTCTGGGATGATGGTATTGAACGCAGAGCTGTAGTCCACAAACAGGATCCTTGCGTAGGTTCCTGTGTTGTCAAGGTGGTCGAGGATGTGGTGCAGTCCGATGTTGACTGCATCCTCCACAGACCTGTTTGCCCGGTAGGCAAACTGAAGAGGATCTAGCAGAGGTCCGGTGATGTTCTTTAGGTGGTTCAGCACGAGGCGTTCAAAGGACTTCATGACCACAGACGTCAGAGCGACAGGTCTATAGTCGTTCAATCCCGAGGGTGCTGGATTCTTTGGAACTGGGACGATAGTTGCTCTCTTTGTTTATAATTAATGTGAGACACTCAATTTCCCCCGGCTATTTCTTCGTACCTTCACCAGCCAGCTGAAGAATGGAAAGGAGAAAGGGAAGCCATGCCTGGATTGTTAAATGAGCGATGAGGATGTTCACATTCATTGGTTGAAACAATGTAAATACCACTTGTCAAGGTCTCATCTGACATTCATGAATAATCCATCCATCCATCCAAGAGAGGGGGAGAGTGGGTGAGATTTTGACAGCAAATGTATTTTCACTGTCATAAATCCCAAAAAAGAAAATCATAAAAACTCTATTGGCCAGAACCTCTGAAGAATTCCTCTGTGTTTGGCATGTTATCAAACCAGATTGTAACAGTGAAGGCTAGCCATTCTGCCACTATTAAGGTCCCGTTCAAAGAAAATCCACATCTCAAGGTTACACGATAGAAGGATGGTGGGTTGAGGAGGATGAGAGGATGCAAGTGGACAGTGGAAAATTACCTCACTGGTGATCAACAGGTGGCACCAACTCGCATATTGAAAGACTTTCATGCCCTGATAAACACTGTCAACTACTTACAACATACACTTCCGCTCCTCACCAAAAAAGTGAATGGTATTTCACTTTAGGGATGAACCTAAGAAAATATGGTGAACCGACTGAAGAAAACTCATCTCAAGACTCTAAATCTTGATTTCATTCTCTAAGTCTACCCACAACGTCCAGGCACGAACTCCCAGGTTCAGGTGTCCAATGTTACCAAGGTCACGATGACACCACCAATCCATGACAGAAAGAAAAAGGGGAAAAGAAAGGCAGCAATATGCGGCTTCAGGTTAATAAAAAGCTGATCACATACAAGTCTTTTAACCTTTTTTCAAACGCCCTTAATCAACAGAAGTAGTTGTGGACAAAACACTAATTTCTGCACTAGGCAAGGCACTTACAGTGCAAATAATGGAACATGTTTCCATCTACTTTAAATAAACAAACAAATAACTGCTCTTAATTTAGTGTTTATCTTTTTGACATCTCCCACCCCTTTGAAATTTGCTGCTGGATATTGCAAATTTCCCTAAATTTGGTACCATTAACCTCTCTTGATGAGAAGGTTTCTTCAGCCGTCATCTGTACAAATTTGAAGGTTTCGAACAAATATGCGAATCATTAACCTCTCTTCTTTTCTCACCAACTTTCTTGTTTTATGTTCGAACGCTATCGCTATCGCTATCCGACCTTCTTATTTAGACTCTTAGAAGAGGCGTGTAAAATTTGGTGGATTAATGGAAGATATTTTTTGGGGGGGAGGGGGTTATTTTGGGATCTTTTCTGTTGTTGTGACCGAATGGTAGAAGTGAGCCTGTTGCCACGTTGTATTATCTGAGGCTGTTGTGGGGGCTCAACAAAAAACACCAGCTCTAACATTCAAAACATTCAAACATTCAAAAGCACTTTTTCTTCATGGTGAGGCCACTATAGCCACATTTGTATTAACTGTGACAATTATTAACCTGTTGAAGCTTTCACCTCATATTTCAACAAGAGACTCAAAGATTTTTTTAAACTGTTAGAATCTCTTTAGCCAAACACTTACATATGCTCGATTCTTCTTTTGCTTTTGGCTTTTCCCTTCAAGGGGTCGCCACAGCGAATCAGTGTCCTCCATCTTCAGAGGTTTGATTCGCATGTTTGTTTTGGCCTAGCTTTTATGTCGGATGCCCTTCCTGACACAACCCTCCGTATTTATCCGGACTTGGGACTGGCACAACAAGTTTTATGCCCCCTTGTGGCTACAGAAAAAGCAACTCTATGAACTTAATAAAGATGAAGATGATCAGTAAAAGGCTTCCAAACACAAAATGCAAAACTAAAAACGAAAAAGCAAAACTATACTCACCATTTGATATGCTCGATTGATTGCTTAAAATTTGCTGGACAGTCTGACGCTGTCAATGCTGCAAATGGACGCTAGAGGTCTGTCTTTTACTTTTTAAAAAAATCAACTTTCCTGATTTTTTTTAACTTTTCTGATGGGCAGTGAGTATGGCCCGTGTACACGCAGTCCAACGTGTCCAGTCCACTGCAGTTAGGTTGAGGAGAAGAAAGATGAATTGCAAAATAGTCAAAGAACAAAATAATACACTGTAGCAGTTGAGGAATGAGAACACACGGTCGATTGGAGTACGTCTTTATTCCAACTGCTAACAAGTAGAAAGAGAACCAAAACGGAAACTGCAGTGAAATATATGTGATATAACCCCGCCCCCTCCCGTACACCTGCTGGGTGAGAGGTCTGGTCCTAGTGCCCGCCACACAGCCCCCTCCCCCCCCCAGAACACCCAGAAGGACAGTCAAGGCGAAAATCTTGCAGGGGGCTTGATCAGCCTGCCACAACGACTATGCAGCCCGTCGTTCGATGGTGAAGGTGAAATTTCTCGGGCAGGTGATCCGGGTGAGAACTGAGTGGGGGAACGACACTCAACCCTGGCATGCCGCGGAGAGGCTGGAGGTTTTGGAGGGCGTCCGCGACGTGGGACCTGGGCCGGCGAAACGTCCTCGCCTGCAATTATGTGAGCCGGCTTGAGTCTGTCTATTGAAATGCCCTCCCTTCTCCCACCCATATCGAGCACAAAACTCTTTTCCCCGTGTTCGAGCACTCTAAACGAGCCATCATACAGCGGCCGGAGGGGAGAGCGGTGGGCATCATGACGCACGAAGACGAAACGGGCTGACCTAAGAGCAGACGGAACGAATATTTTGGGGACGCCGTGGTGAAATGGTGGTGGAGCCAGGGGCTCCCCTGGCAAAAGGGAGAAAGAAGGTGCACCCGAAGCTTCAGGCAGAAATTCACCAGGGCTGCGGAGTGGCTGACCGAGTACTAACTCTGCCGGAGCGGCGTTAAGGTCTTCTTTAGGAGCTGAACGTAACCCGAGCAGGACCCACGGAAGCCGGTCAACCCAGTTACCGTCCGATAGTGCGGCCCGTAGCGCGGCTTTAAGTGACCGGTGGAAACGTTCACACATCCCGTTAGCCTGTGGGTGGTAGGCCATAGTGCGGTGTACCTGCACACCCAAGGACTGCGCTATGGCCGACCAGAGGTCAGACACAAACTGGGAGCCTCTGTCCGAAGTGATATCGGATGGCGTGCCGAAACGTGCGACCCAGGATGACAGAAATGCGCGGGCAATGTCTGTCGAGGTTGTGGAGGACAGGGGGACAGCTTCCGGCCACCTAGTGGTCCGATCGACCATAGTGAGGAGATGTGTGCAACCCTGCGAAGGAGGGAGGGTCCCGACCAGGTCCACATGGACGTGGTCAAATCTCCTGGCCGGAATCGGAAAAGTTTCTAGGTTCGCCCGGGTGTGCCTGTGGACTTTGGCGCGCTGACATGCCACGCATGCAGCTGCCCACTTCCTGACGTCCTTTCTTAACCCAGGCCAGACAAACTTGGCCCCAAGTAGTTTGACTGACGCCCGGACGCCAGGGTGTGAAAGGGAATGAATTGAATCAAAAATTCGCCGACGCCACTCCTGCGGAACCACGGGACGAGTGCGACCCGTAGACACATCGCAGAGGAGAGCGGGACCCCCTTCACACACTGCCACCTCCTCCAGTTTCAGGGCCGTACCTGCTGCCTTGAGTTCGTGGATGTCCGGATCCTCAGATTGGGCCGTGGCCATCTCTGAAAAATCCACCCCGAGCTGGACTGGACACACGATCATGCGTGACAGGCAATCGGCCACAGGGTTACATTTGCCGGCCACATGCCGAATGTCTGTTGTGAATTCGGAAATAGCCGCTAGATGCCGTTGCTTTCGGGCCGACCACGGTTCGGTCACCTTGGACATGGCGAATGTAAGGGGTTTATGATCTACGTAGGCGGTGAACCGGCGCCCCTCGAGGAGGAAACGAAAATGGCGCGTTGCAAGATAGAGTGCTAACAACTCTCTGTCGAAAACACTATACTTGCGTTCGTTATCTTGCAGCTTCCGACTGAAAAATGCAAGGGGCTGCCATTCGTTCTCCACAAGCTGCTCAACCACCACCCCTACGGCAACATCAGACGCGTCGGTAGTCAAGGCCACCTGTGCGGTTGAGATCGGGTGGACCAGAAGAGATGCACCCGCAAGAGCTTCCTTGGCTCGTTCAAAGGACTGCACTCGTTGTGGGGCCCACTCGACGGGGTCATTAGCCTTCTTTTTTCTCAAGGCGCCGTAGAGGGGTTGTAGGAGGTCGGCTGCGTGAGGAAGAAACCGGTTGTAAAAATTTATCATGCCCAAAAACTCCTGCAAAGCTTTAACTGTGGCTGGGCGGGGGAAATTCACCACAGCCTGCACTTTGGCGGGTAAGGGGATGGCACCCTGTGGAAAAATGCGGTGCCCCAAGAAATCGATCTTGGGCAAACCAAATTGGCACTTCACAGGGTTAACGATAAGGCCATGCGCATCAAGACGCTTGAAAACCATCCTTAAGTGCGACAGGTGTTCCTCTGGTGAAGGGCTGGCCACAAGAATGTCGTCGAGGTAGACGAACACAAAATCTAGGCCTCGCAAGACTGAGTCCATCAGTCTCTGAAAGGTCTGTGCCGCCCCCTTCAGGCCAAAAGGCATACGGAGGAATTCAAAAAGGCCAAAAGGGGTTATTACTGCAGTTTTTGGCACATCTTCTGCCCGTACCGGAACCTGGTGATAACCGCGAACGAGGTCAACTTTGGAAAAGATCACGGCTCCGGCCAAACGTGCGGAAAAGTCCTGGATGTGCGGAATTGGGTAACGGTCGTGTGTGGTTACATTATTAAGCCGACGAAAATCACCGCACGGCCGCCAAGAACCGTCACTTTTGGGGACCATGTGCAATGGTGAGGCCCACGGGCTGTTGGAACGCCTCACGATGCCCAAACGCTCCATCGTCGCGAACTCCCCTTTCGCCATTGCCAATTTTGCCGCGTCGAGGCGACGAGCGCGGGCAAAAACTGGCGGGCCAACCGTGGGAATGAAATGTTGTACCCCGTGTTTTGTATCGGCATTGGAAAAGGCGGGTGTGGTTAACGACGGATAATCGGTCAGCAGGCGTTCATAAACGTTACCTGACGTTAAATAATTTGCGTGCGTCAACGCTCCAAGCCATCCAGCCTCACATGGGAAAGTGGCGAAAGAGATGGTGTCGATCAAACGACGGTTAGCAATGTCCACAAGCAGTCCATGGGCGCATAAAAAATCCGCGCCGATTATCGGAATTGTAATCGAGGCCACAATAAAGTCCCACTGGAATTTTCGTTCGTGGAAACACACAGTTACCGACCTGGTGCCAAAGCTGGCGATGGGCGAGCCGTTAGCTGCGCGCAGGGGAGGCCCACATCCACCTGCCGTCTTGTCCGAGGCCGTGGGCGTCAGCAGGCTTACTTGTGCCCCGCTGTCCACCAGAAAACGTCTACCTGACGAGGAGTCTGTGATAAAAAGCAGCTCGCTTTCGTTGCCGGCACCCACGGCCGCTATTGGGTGCCGGCGCTGGCGTTTCCCGGAGCCTCGTAGGTGCAGGGTGGTGTGCAGCGTCGGGCCTTGGCGCCAAACCGCTGGTGGAAAAAAACAGAGGGCTTTCTCGTGTCGCTTCCGCGTGACCACTCCGGCTACTAGGGTCGGGTCGATGTTCGCTGCCGCTCCGCCGAGGGGTTCGGCCGTCACGCTTCGCACGGCGAACCTCCGTGTCGCCAGAAGCACCCGGTCTGCTTCTTCAGCCAAACCTCGGTAGTCGCCGGTGGCTAGGCACGTCGAGTTGGCTAGCACGGCGCGCACAGAGGCCGGTAGCTGGCGAAGGAACACGTGGGGGAACAGGAATCCGCCGTCATCCGAACCTCGTAGCGACAACATTTTGTCCATCAGGTCCACTGCTGTTCCGTCGCCGAGTCCAGGAAGAGAAAGAAGCCTGTCTGCTCTCTCAGAGGCCGATAACGTGAACCGTCGGAGCAGCAGGTGTTTGAGCGCTGCGTATTTTTCGCTCGGTGGAGGTGCACGCAAGAGAGGCAGCACACGACGAGTCGTCTGTTCGTTGAGAGACGCCACGACCAGATAATATTTCGGCTCATCTGTCGTGATGCCCCGTAGGTGGAAAAGTGCTTCCACATGTTGGAACCACGAAGCCGGGTCGCTATTCCAAAACTCGGGCAGCTTCGCGGCGTAGGCGGCAGCTGCGAGCTGAGGCGCCGGTCGTGGCGGCATGGCCGTGGAAGATATCTCTTCGTCTGCTGCCATGAACATTTCGAACGTCGGGGTCACCAGTGTAGCAGTTGAGGAATGAGAACACACGGTCGATTGGAGTACGTCTTTATTCCAACTGCTAACAAGTAGAAAGAGAACCAAAACGGAAACTGCAGTGAAATATATGTGATATAACCCCGCCTCCTCCCGTACACCTGCTGGGTGAGATGTCTGGTCCTAGTGCCCGCCACAACACAACGAAATAATGATTTCGTATTTTGAGAACCATTACGTAGAACTCAAGGGCTTGTCGCAAACGAGACGTGCTCTAACCAAATACCAGCGTGAAGAAATACATCTTAATCCAAGATGTTAATATTTCTGCAGATGGAGCAGCACTAATTCCAAAGGGTAAAACATTCCACAGAATTGGGGTTAAAATATAGAATACTGCCTGCTCATTTTCTTGTAGACCTCCAAGTCACCTGAAAGCCAACATGTACTGTACTAGATTGCAGATACAAAAGGAACTAAGTCAACAAAATGGGAAGGTGTTAAGTCATGTCATGTTTTAAATTACATTTCATGTGGACTGCGGTCTCGTACAAGCTGGCCAGTATTGGCTTCATTTCACCAAACTCGACCTACCCAGTCAAAGGTTTTGCTGCAGCAATTTGTATCAGTAACAGGCCTTTGAAACTAGACATGGCATATAAACAAAGGATTGGATTGGATTGGATTTGCCTTTATTAGTCTCGCAGTGGAGAAATTTACATTTCACAGCAGCAAAGTTATGAAAGGAATGAAAGTAGAAAAACAAAATAAATGAGCTGCTGGAAAGGCAGCCACTCTCGCGGCGCCATCTTGAAGTCAAAAGAACAAAAAAAAAAAAACTAAATAACAAATAACATGACAACACAAACACACAGAGACATTCATTCTTAAGCACTTTCTGTACCCTCTTTGTTACATAAAGCAGTTCCAGATGAAAGAGGAGAGGATCAAAGCGTCTCTTCACCAGTGGATCAGGGGCATCATGGTAGAATGTGCACGTCGACTACAAGCTAAATGTTGAAAGCAAACATGCAGCTGTAGCATCCATTGACGAAAAGAGATTGTCTCACATCTCCTGTCCCACAGCTTCAATTCCATCCCACAACAGTTCCATATATGCATCGGCGCTCTGCGCTGACGCTCCTTCCTTCTTATCGCGGACTCCTCAAGCCATGTATCCATCCAGCCGCAGACTGTCCAACAGCACCGACCTTCCACTGAACAAAGAGGGGCTGTGAAGATGCTGCCCATTACAGGCGCAAAAAAGCACAATGGCCCCAGAGCTGTCCAGCGATGACAGTCGAATGGCACCGACATTCCTCCCATTCAAAAACAGTACTGGCATATTCATGCTGCCGAAAAGGCGCAACCACTCAGCACAGTCTCCTCCTTGATGAATGTCGTGGTCACAAATGCTGAAAAACAATCCGTATCCGTTCCACATGACGCACAACAACACAAAGTGACAAAAGAAAACACAAAAACAACAAAAAAAGCAAGGCTCATTAGAGCACTTGCTGACGGCTGCCTACTCGGGCGCCATCTTGGACTCTTGGACTTGGAGACATTGACATCAGTCAAAAATAACAAAGGGATGGACTTTCGTCTCTGCATCACGTGTGGATAGAATGGGTATTATCCTAGGACTATGTTACAAAAAAGCAAGTTCAATGTTTGAGTGCTTTTGGCACAACTTGCTGCCAAACAAGGAAGAGGACGTAAAAAACAGGCGTCTGCACAATAGATGGATTTCCAAGGATGTCCACTTTGAGATTTCTGCGACGCTTCCTGTTTATTATCTGTATCTCCGTTGCTAGCTGCTGATGAGATGATAAGATCAGTCGCTACTTAACTTGGAATGTTCTGTTTGAAGCTTTGCATTCGTGAGATAGACTGGATGAATTGTTTGGTGTTATCGTGATCGTTTGATGTCAATATGTGAACAGCATGGTGAAGAGGACTCTTTATATACCCATTCAACTTGAACTAGGTTACATGTATGCCTTGATTCATGAATAAACAGTCGCTGCGTTCAACTACTTGTGAAAGAATAGCAAACTGTACCTATAACAAACCTTTGTGAATAGTGTATCCAGTACATTAATGAATTAAAAGATGGAACGTTTCTTGGACAAGCAAGTAATGGAAACAGTAAAATGTTTTGTGGAACTGACAGCAGTGTGTGACAGCTTGTGTTAGGTCAGCCAAATCCTGAACGCTGAAGCGCATGACACTGTGTGAGTGGTGCTCGATTGTGTTCTGGTTACCAACTTCCATTAAGTCAGAGGGGACCTGAAACTGATCTCCAGACGTTGCTGTGCTGTCTCACACAAATGTCGAGCCAATAGACGCAGGTGTCAGGTTGCCAAGTTCCAATCAATTGAGCGCCGAGAGGCTGCAAAGTGATGTCATTGCTTTCTTTACTCTTCACCTAAGTGACAATAAACTGAAAGTGGGGTCGAAACTGTTAAACTCACGGAAAGTAATTGTAAATGAAGGTTGCTTCTATAAACTGGTGCAGTATTTCTGATGAGTTTGTGTTGCTTGAGTGCACCGCCTACAAGTGACTCAATTGGACTACATTTCGAACACAGAGAAAAACTGCAGAAAATTATAAAATACAATCAATAAAATGTATATAGATTTATGTAGCGCTTTAACCACAGCTAAAGCTGTAATAAAGCGCTTAACATGGACAGCTATCATATACAGGAAATAAAGCAAAGAGTACAAGTGAGTTTTAAGACGGGTTTTAAAGATGAGCACCAAGTGGGCTTGCCGAATGTTCAATGGCAGGTCATTCCAGAGACTGGGACCAGCAACGGTAAAGGCTGGATCCCCTATGAGCCTCCGTTTAGTTTTTGGCACACAAAAAAAGGCTCGACAGTGTTCGGTGTGACAGTGTCTCATATTTCACAGTAAGTACTTCTGTACCTGCACACAATAAGTAGGTCGCATGCCATTTTAGCCATTACGGGACATTGTGAATTCTGAAGAATTCTGTAAAAGTGAGTCCAGGGTATCTCAGAGTTTTTAATTGATTTTTTTTCAGATAGTTTAAATAGCAAACTAATGAAGTGCAGTAGTGTTATACAACTATGTCAATGGCTGCTGAGTTCCCTTCATGAATTTGAAGTTTTCTGCTGCTGTTTTTAAAAAGGGTGAGTGCACAGATGCTTCTTTTTAGCAGAAGAAAGGAGCTCTTTGATGAGTCAAACTTGGCAGTGAATGAATGACAGACATTTGGATTTCAAAATAGGTTCGTTTGTGTTTCTCTAAAAAGCGAGGGAAACATCAAAGGAGTAAGGAGATTCATGGCAGTCTGAGTGCCCTTCCACAGAGTTCCCTACTACTGTCAGACAACAAAATGTATCAATCACTGTAACAGATCAGTGTGTGCGGTTCCTTCCACCATAACTACCTAAAAGCTGCTGGGGGGGGCCTGTTGATATAATAAACAGTCATAAATATTTGCGGACATTTTGGATTCTGGCACTTTGCCTCCGGCAGTATTCGACATTGAGACATTTTTTTGAAGTTGCATTGCAATTGCATTTATTTCTCCAATAGATATTCACATTCATCCCAGTTTCACTACAGCAAATGAACTAGTTTGTCTGTACAATCTTAAAAGAAATAACAAATCATAACTGAAAACCAAGGACAATAAGGGATAATCGACAATATCATAGCACATAAATACAGGGACATTGTTTTTCCATTAAATAAAGTTAAATTATACATCTGAAGTGGGAAAGAGCATGCTTTCAGGAGAATAGAACACTGTTGGGTTGGAAAAACGCTTTCAAAACAATAAATGCCTTGGATTAGAAATCCTCACTTCCACATTTCTTTCGTGTGCTTAAACAATCATCGCTAAAACATTCTTTTGCTTTTAATGTCGTTGCTACAAGGGTTACGTCATAATAGCAGCATGGATTCATTTTTAACATTAGATTGTAACGTTTTACATCACAAGAAGCGATGCCGTGAAAGTCAATTGATATCTTCTGGCTGGAAATGGCACAAGGGGAACATTTTCTTCTTGAAGTTACCCAATCTTCAACATTTGACAAAATACACTTTTGACTTTTCTAAAAAAAAAAAAAAAAAAAAAAGTAATTCTACTAGCCTCTCACATCGCTAATTCAACAATGGATATGCATGAATTGCCATTATTTGTATTAATTGTGTCTAATAGAAACAAAATAAAATATATTGACCTCTCCATTAGCAGCTTCCTTCCACCAACTCCAGCTGAAAGTGTTACAATACATCTGGCCAGCATCATCATTTTTATCTGAACCTCACCACATCCTTTACCTTCAAAGGGATGTTGGAAGTCTGTCAGTCTTACAGCGAAAAACAAGAAACAAAGTAATGCAACAGCAAAAGGTCTTCCAATTCCTCATTGAAGAGGATTGTTGACAGTCTGGATTCATTTCAGCTTGCATTGTCACTACATGTGGAAGGTACACAGTGATGGTCTGAAGGTCGATGTGATGAATGGATGGAAGATGCAAGGATTGCGAAATGAAGAACACAGACGAGAAAGTGTATGTTGACACACCGACCTCCGTAATACTTGTGCACAGATCCAAAAGGCCTCCTGGGGCTTTCACAGCTTCTTTTTGTACGCTTGCACAAAGCTCAGAACAATCGGACCATTGACAGGCTGATGGACAGGGAGCATTCAAACACATTTAATTCCAGCGACTTCAGTCAACACCAACTTCCTTCCCATTTGGAAAGGCAGCAGTACACTAGCAGCAAAGAAAAATCTCATTGCCTTAATAGAAGTGGAGCGGTTTGCTTTAGTTTATTGTGTCCAACCTAAGCGGCAGTTTGGTCGGAATGAATGATAACATGCAGCTTTATTTGATTCGATCCATGGACGACTTTCTAGAGAATGTGGGTTGCCGAACAAGAATAACTAGCGACCATTCATCTTGTCTCGCGCGTTGAAGCCAAGAGGATGAGGGAAGACAAATCCTCATGCCTTTTTTTGGGCAAGGCAAAATGTCCGCTTACATAAATTGCCTAAAGATGAGTAAGTGTTTGACTCAATCTTCTTATTCCCAACATGGTTCGACCTACAGCTCAACACTAAACAAGGAGAAAACCGCATGCATGAGCAAGACTTCCAAGTGGAACGATGCCACATGCTGGGTGGACAGATTAGAAAGTCATGGCCACGATGATGGACCTGACTGACAAAGCGATTACAGTCCTGGCAAGTATGCTGACATGCCAAAAGCAGATTGAGGAACCATCCAGCGAAACAACAGCCACAAATATCGTCTCGACTTATTTTCCACACTTGTTGATGTCAGAAAAGCAACAAAAAAAGCAAGGTCATTACTATGCTCTTGCGTCAGATTCCTTCTCGTGGAATGGAAACAAGTGTGCGTAAACATTTCTTGCCTGTGTGTTGGTGATTAAGTCCACGGGTCATTGACCAAGAAAAAGCCCCAAATCCAAGTCAGATTCTGTCCGGTTCCAGTTTGTTTTGTATATCTACAGTACATCATCAGTTCTCTATCAAATGGACTAAACACCTTACTACTTATGACTCGAAGTGTACATTTGCATGCACAGTGATTCACTTTTCATTAAACACGACATAATTAGAGGTATTAATCACAATGTATGAGTTCTGAGGAGGCATTTGCAACAAATATAGTGGAAACTCCAAAGTTGAATGCCTCTGAAGTGATGCAATATGGAATTTTACCAATAAATACGCTGCTTCGCTGCCATGTGTTAAAACATATAGAAGTACACACTATTTATATTCCATTTGTGAGTGGTTTGGCTCTCATCGTGTGTATGGCCCATATTCTCTTGAATTCACTTTGCTGCAGTGAAATGTAAATGTCTCCACTGCGAGACTCATAAAGGTAAATTCTATCCAATTCTTCAAATAGGAAATGGTGACACATTTGCACCTGCCCTTTGGAGGTTGGCAGTGTTGTCACTGACTGTTGTCTTTTTCTTCACAGCTCCCACAAGCTTTCTTTCCTATGCCGACCAGTTCAATGTCGGTTGCTCTGTCCACAGGTAAATTTGTTTTTCAAATTGCTATCTTGGCAATGCCAGTGTTTTTGCAATCACCTTGATCTATTTTCCCCTTCTTCTATCAGCTTCAAAATGGTTTGCTTTGCTTCATAGAAACATCTCTGGTTCCCACGTTTGCCGAACGGCACATTGGCAAAGCCCAAAAGCCAAAAGCACGCACTATCAAATCTAATGTTGAAGCAATCAATCTTAAAGGCCATGCCTGAGCAACGAGAAACACCAATAAGTCACACAATTTTAGTCACATGAAAAGTGAGTAGGTTCAAACAAAAAAGCTCTGTCCTGAGTTGCTTACCATCTCCGTGTAAATGCCATGAAATAAAAGTTGGATTTTGAACTTTTGGCTCTAGCTCATCTTTTGATCTGAAACCTGAAAGTTTTCAATGTGCAACAGAAAGAAAGTAATTCAACTTGCCATTAATATATTTGGAGAAAATATTTCATCTTCCTTGGCCTTTGTTTCGGGGTAATAGGTGCCGGTAATAGGTATTGTTTTTTCTTGTTGTGCAACCTATACGAATCAGCGCTGTAGACTCTTGAGATCAAAGCCGAACATTTCTTCCTGGGATGAGAAAACTGTGCCTTTTTGGCTTAAGAAAAGACCTCTGAGAATCCAGATAGAGTAGATGAACATGTGCATTGCATTAATAAAACACTTTCATTTCAGTCAACATGACACAATTGCAAACAGTTTAAAATAACGTTCCTTTCATTATGCACAATGCCTACATTCACAGCTTAGTCTTGCCTGAATCATACCGGTCGGAAAAGAGCTAGAGTGAATCTCGGACTACACCCTAGACAGGTCATACGACTTATGACAAGCATAGCAAAAATGATCTATGAGCTTAACCTGCTCAACATCGGAACGCCACACAAAGGGGATTAAGTAACGATTCTGAATCCTGGGTGTGTTGCTGAGGTTGCTGAATAGTCGACAGAATTAAAGCAGCATGATTGTGAGTTTGACCGTTAAAAGTGGAACGAAATGCAAAAATTAACAAGACTATATGGTGCGTGTCCCATTGAGTCTAAACAATATACAGTGATACCTTGGCTTACGAACTTAATTGGTTCCCAGACAGAGTGTGTAAGGTGAAGTGTGTAGCCCAAAAATTAATTTCCCATAGGAAACCATTAAAATGAGAATAATCCATTCCCAAGTCCCCATAAAATATAATTTTCTACTTTCTAATTTTCTAAGCCTTAAAACTACACAACATATACCTTATTTTATGTATAATAAATGTGCTATGGTATTATAATTAAAGAAATAAACTGTACTGTAAAAATAAAGTCGTTTTATTTACCTTTGTGATAGTCGTTGATGGCTCGATGGAATGGAGTGTCCGATTTCCTCAGCATTAAACACTTGATGAGGAATGTAACCTTCTTTCACCATCTTGAGGAATGATCCCTTATAGGTGCTTTCTCTGTGATAATTTTAACTATTGTGTTCTGTTTAGCTGGGTCGATAGCTTTTTGCATCAAGTGTACAGATGGCTTGTGCGGGTTGTTTGTGGAGCCTGATTGATGGGATATTTTAACCTGGCAGTCTACACTCTGCCTTTGAACTATGAAAGTTAAAACTCTCTCACTGTTGTCTGCCTGTCTCTTTAATGTTTAAACCACCTCCCCTCACTGCTGCGTTATTGACCAATCACGTGGCTTTAACCGAAGACTGGGGGCGGGGAATAGAGGACAAAAACACTCGGTTGCCATTTTATTGTTAGAAGAACGGGCTCGTTCGCGAACGACACATCACTCATTGAGGCAGCTCCATGTGTATCCCGAAAAAAGTTTGTATGCCAAGGTAAAATTTTCATAAACTTCATAAGCCAATGGGTTCGTAAACCGAGGTATCACAGTATTCTGATTAATATTGCATTGCTTTACAAAGCTTACCGATTTTCTGGATTTGGTCATGTGACAACCACCATGCAAACTCGAGAACAGTTGTGATGTCTATTTTAGTCGACAGCAGTGGGCGGTATAATGTGAAAATGGCGGCCCCCTAAAGTGTATGAAAACAAATGGATGAAACTGTTGGAACTTAATTAGGCTAGTTAGTTAGATGGCAAATACAAAATACTCTTTCTCAGACAAATATTCCCCATAAAAATAGCATTGTCAATCCACAAAAAAATGAATCGGATAAAGTTTGAAGTCCACTATGGGCAAGTCAGTAGGATATCCCTTTTTTAGACAGCTATAGCATCATCACAGTTGCCTTTATCTAACTTTTGGGGATTACTTTGACTTGGTGACACTGATGTTAGACATAAACTTAGTGAAAAATTATAAAATGTCATCAATATTGAATTGCATTTCTGGACCAAGTTACATTGATTTTTTTAAGTGTTTTGAGTCTTGAGATGATGTATTGCTAAAGTATAGGTGAGGTATAGGACCTGATTAAAATATATCCAGGACCCCTATCCCCAACACATTCCTTAAATGCCCCCGATGGCATGCTCCCCTTGAACTAAAAGAAATAGAATACTTGATTGGGTGTGCCACCAATACCGTGCAAATATCCACAGTCATCGGGTAACAGGAGGAATTCCATTCAAGAATCAGAAGAAGCAGGGAGGACTGTGGTTGGGAGAGGATGAAGATAATACTACCACAGCATCAAAGTGAGGAAGGGAAGTGAGACAGACCAGACGAGATTTCAGGGGGGGGGGGGGAAGTTGCCAAGGCAACAATGGAGCCGAGGGTTGAGGCCAGGTGATGCAGTCGTGAAATGTGTGTCCATGATCATGCCGGGACCAACTCCACCTTGCTGTCACATAAACAGAGAGGCCCCTCATATTCTTTTCCGCGCAACCTCCACATCCTGGCATTCCACGGCTGACAGAGCAATGAGCATCTGGGCAGCATAGTAGGTCGCCATGATGATAGCACGCGAGTGGGGCACGGGGAAACAGAACTTGTTGACGGCTATAGTGAGGTCGGACACCATGAACAGGACAGCCCCCAGACAGGCTGACAGCTTGGTCCAGGTCCAGAGATCATTGGCTAACTGCAAGCCGGCAATGGCTCTCCAGCCCATGAAGCCGATCAGAGCAATGTAGACAGCCACCAGGTAGGTGAAAGGGCCTGACAGGTAAGGATAGAGAAGAAGGTAGCTCACACTGGACACAGCTGTGATCACCAGGCCTGCGCGCACATTGATGGGCTTCATTCCAAAGGCGGATGAGTAAAGGATGTGGGTGATGGCAAACATCAGCAGACCTGTGAAGTAATTATAACATTAGTCAGACCTGAAAATCTAGCCATCCTAGTTGGGGGCTGGCTTGGGTGCATTGCATATACAATACATACGTATGTGAAATTAAATCTGCCCATCCTATGTCACAATGTGTTTATAATGTCAGACGCACACTGTCTAACTTAGGACGAACACCAATTGCCGCAATGCGCTGAAATAACCAAGATGTTGGAAGGATTTTTTTCATCAGCAAAAGTCTTGTGACTGGCTCCAATTAAGGTCCGAGATCCAAAATTGCATTATTGTATAAATATGATGCAACGAACATTTCTGACATATCAAATCAAATGGTTATGCGAGACAAAAACATTGATTTTCCGTATCTTTAATTTTGTTGTGTTTCTCCTGTTCGCGAAAGCAACCACTGTCTGCATGGACAATGTCGCCAATTTGCAAATGACTTTCAGATGCTGTATTGCAAGATGCACAATCAACCTCAACAATTTGTCTTAGGTTTGACAAATCACATTGCCTGAGTAAATGATTCTATTTGCATTTGCTCCCCCTAATTTCACAGTACAACTGTAAAGTGTCCTTGAGAGGTTTGAAAGGTTTTAAGAAATAAAATATATTCTTATTATTATTATTATTATTATTATTATTATTATTATTATTATTATTATTATTATTATTACAACTGCATAACAGTTTTGCCTAGCACAATCACGGATACGCCAGTTCGTAGATCAGCTTCTGGTTACATAAGTAACAAAGTTCAGAACATGTTTGACACAAACTAACCTTAACTCAGACCCTTGGTGTTTTTACAATGGCTTTGTATGGGTTGTTTTTATGGAGACAATGAAGTCTCAATGTTGGGCTGAATCTTTACATGATCTATTAAGACTTAACATTCAGTGCTATGCACACGTAGCATATTAATAAGAAAGTCTGAACATGCCATTTGGCCGATAAATTATACAGGCTAAATGTCAGGTTGAATAGACCAGTATGTCATGGGGAGTGTGGCTTTGTTTCACTGTCTGCTGTATGAACACCCAACTTCAATCTTACCCTCTCTCAATTTGCAGCCAGGAACAATAAAGTTGGCTTCCAGTAACTATTTGTTTCCTTATGTTGCTAATGTCCATTGAACCAGGGTATAAAACTATAATTGAACTCCAAAGACATGCACTCACCTGACCATTCAGGTGGTAAGTGGTTCCATTTTAGGAATAGTGGTGGTTGCATCATCTATGTAAATATAGGTGAACTGCCATGATACCAGATGACAGTGTTGAAGTATTTGGATTGTATTTTTTTTTATTAAAAGACTCACAATGTGCTCTTCTGATCATTCTACAACTTTTTTATGAAGCAATTTCACTCATATAGTATTAATGTTATCCTGTTCAAAGACATAAAACGTTCTTCCAGTACTGTTGTCAAAAAGAAGTGACAATTCTCTGTTGATCATTCAACAGTACCACGGTGTTTAGGTCCAACACTGATGAAATAGTGCTAAAGGGCATAGGACTGTTTGTTTTCACAACAATGAAAATGGAAAAATCAAGCAAAAACACTGCTCGGTGAAAATACCTCCTGGGACAATAAAGGTACATATAGTGTATTCCCAGGATGGAAAAATAACTTCTGTATAGTTTGACCATGTGCTGAACTTCAAAGGAGTTGCTTCCATTGGCCAGGTAACAAGTTTGCTGCGTTCACTCCCACTATGCCGAAAACGCCCCTCTCCACCTGTGCCTGTCTACTAACTTGCCGAAAGAGATAACACATTACTGATGCACTCAGTTAGACCGCACTTTGCAATAAACTTGTGCTGGGCACGAAAATAGGACAATCAGACGATGGTATATCTCCAGGGACAAGCCAATTCTTCCCATGATGATGCTTAACTGACAAACACAATTTATAAATATTTTTGCTAGATTTCTCTGCTTTTTAAGATACAATTACAGCAGTAGATTGAGAACAGAATTGTCATTGAAGGAGTCAAACTCATTGCCATTTGTGCAAATCAAGCATGCAACATTTCTCTCACCATGAACAAAGTAGCCTTGCTCCTGCCAGATTAGGAAAGCATCACCCAGCGCAGAAAAGATAAGGCCGGCGAGGATCTTGCGGGCACTGGAGTGAGCCCCCAAGAAGCTGAAGCCATGCGCCAGCAGAAACACCCACAGGCAGAAGATGGGCAGACATTTGATCAGTGCGCTAAACCAGGATGGACTTGAGGTTGGCAGCCAGAGGACGAAGTAAACACAGGTTGACTTGAAGAATGGCACCAACTTGGGGCCTTCACTCTTGACCTGAAATCAGATTAAATACAGTAAAGTCTCGTTATATCGATATTCAAGGGAGTCCGAAAAAATATCGATATAACCGGGACTATCGATATATCCGATCCTGCGCCGAACTGCATTAAACAAAAGCCGCCAAAAGAGGGCAGCCAAGCGCCATATAAGAAACGGAGCTGGCCATTAGCTCCCTTTTTTTTGGGGAGATGGTCCCCTAATGTTGCCTCAAAATGGCACATATAATTCTTTAATGATTGTAAACATGTATGCTTTAATCTTCAGAACTACAGTGTATTTGAAACATATTCATAACTGGATGTGTAACAAGAAAGCATATTATCCGAATCTGAAGCCATTGTTTGGCAAGCAATGCAAGACGTCTTGGCGTGAAGTCATTTTTATTTGCATTTGAATAAAAAGTGACATCGGCTGTCCTTTAATACACAGTATGGAATGTTAATAATTTTCAAAATCATCGCGCTTCAGCAGACAAAACAAGAAACATTGTTGCAAAAAACGATTGCATTCATATACAGTACAGTGGGCATGTACATAACACAACAGGGAAACTGCAACGCTTACATCTTACTGTATTATGTATACAATTTAAAAAAGTCATCAATCTTCTTCTGCTTCCCATTTTTACCTTTTAACACAAACACTTCAATCTCGTCTGCTACACACGAGATAGCGTCTGAAAATGAAAATGGCTCTGCTACACGGGTGCTGGGCACGTAACCAAGTCACCTGACCAAGTCGACCAATGGCGCGACTGATGACGTGACACGTAACCAAGACACGTGACCAAGTTGACCAATGGCGCGACCGATGGCGTGTCACGTGACAAAGTCACACGGCCAAGTCGACCAATAGCGCGACCGATGGCGGCTCATGTGACCAAGTCGACCAATGGCGCGACCGATGGCGGCTCACGTAACAAGACACGTGACCAAGTTGACCAATGGCGCGACGGATATATCGATATAAACAACAAAAATGGCCGGCGGGGGATGAAAAGGAGCACCGTAATAACCGGATTATCGTCATAACCGGGTATCGTACTAAACGGTACTAATTATACATAAAAAGACTAGAAATGTGCAAGGGAAATGAAAATAGTATCGTAATATGCGGTACAATCGATATAACCGATATCGATATAACGAGACTTTACTGTATGTCGATTCACCATTAGTCTTAATGTGACGCTCTTGCTCTCTGATTTTTATGATGTTCTTTGTATTATTTATTCATGTCCATAAAAATTATACAGGAAACAACATCTAGGAAAATGGTAGTTCAAAGGAGAGTACTTTTCATTTTGTGCAAGAGTGGTTTATGTTGTTGCAAATATGCACATGATCGTGTGCTAAAGCGAAACAAGATTAACACTTTACGTCTGAACATTGATGTCTATGGAACCATATGACTCTCAATAATCTTCTCTAGTTTCGGACAAACCAGACATTGTTTTTCTTTCCTCTCTTCTTTCCCCTACTTCTCCTCTACTTGAGGTCCATGCTCTTGAATAGCCCTGACTATGCAAACAGTCCTGCTTGTTTCGGGTCAAATGCACAAGGCCCAAGACATTGTGTTACACACCAGAAAAAAAGAAATCAAAGCAGTGTTTCGTAGCACCTCCAGACCCCATATCCACCCGCGGTTCTGAGAATCCAACATCCAAAGGCAGAAAGCGATGGGTGGTTCATGCCGATGAAGGTTGTTGATTTCAGTATAAAAGTTGAGAAAGATAAGATGAGTGGGAAGAATTGAGGAAAGGGGGCCATAGAGCAAGGGAAAAACAAGCAGCAACTTCGAAACCCTCTCCCAAACATTGCATTGGGAGCATTGTGGGACAAAGCAAACGCGACAATTTGCACCGCTCGCAAAAGAATAAGTGGGGCAGAAGAGAGGAAGCAGGAGTATGCACGAGGAAGGGCTACTCTGAAGTACTCCTAACTGGATTGAGCAAGTGGTTAAGTGATGCAGTTGAGAGTTTCAGAACAAAAGTCCTTTTCACAATACCAGTTGATGTAGCCTTTTTCACCATTTTTCCCCTGATTTTCCTGAGGGTGAGGTTGCAACATTGCGGGGTTAAACAATCAAACTGACAACACCACCAATCATGAGTGGGGAAGTTTCATACTCAAAATTCATTAACCACCATGGTTTTCACTGACCTAGAAAGAAAAAAATAGTTTTTAGATATAATCATCTAAGTTAAGAGTTATTAAGACTTGAAATGTGCCTCTGTGAAATGAATGTAATAGGTGTCTGGCGGGCCGGAGGTGGTTCGTGGGTCACTGTTTGAGTACCAGGTTCTAGCCATTCCTATACCTGAGCTAATTAACTGCACAATAATATTAAATTTCTCAGAGATAACAGTAAAAGTGACTATCAAGAGGTTACGTCTGTGTAAGCTCTCAGTCGTACAGGAGTGGTCCATCGATGAGAAGGTTTCTTCAGCCGTCATCTGTACAAAAGTGAAGGTTTCGGACGTTTCGCCTCCTATCCAAGAGGCTTCGTCTCTTGGATAGTCTGACTGGTCGTATCGGCCCCATTACCGGGGGCAGTGGGGGTAATAGGCCAGTCGTTAGTCAGGAATGTAGGAACAATCAGTGGGGCCACAGGGAGGGGTCCCCCGTCCCCCCCAACCTGAGAGTGGGGACCTATCATAGCTGTGTCCGGCGCCACCATGTCTGGACATTAGGGATATATAAATGGGGCCGATACGACCAGTCAGACTTTAGTTCGCTGACGAAGCCTCTTGGATAGGAGGCGAAACGTCCGAAACCTTCACTTTTGTACAGATGACGGCTGAAGAAACCTTCTCATCTATCAAGAGGTTATTTATAGACTTGGAACCAAGCAACAGACACAGATGTCCTTTGTCCTTGTATAGTATGATGTGTCTACATCCGCAGTTCTCACGTCCTTCTGCCAGCCAGATCAGTTTCAACCTGTCCTTCCTCCTCCACAACACTACTACTTGACTGCATCAATAAAACACACTTCCCTTACATTTGCGTCTGCAGTTTGGAGCTGAGGAAGTCACCAACTGAATTGTTTAGAGTCATCAAAAAAACACATTTCCCCATTCATTTTTACATACGAAATATACGGCTACCAATCAAATGAGGCGGGTGAAGTTATCTTTTTCCAGTTCAAATAAACATGCAGAATCGCGCAATTTGGAATATTGGCAATCATTTGCAATGCAAATGGACACGTTCAATGTCTTTATTGTTATGTTTTGTTTCAAGACTGCACTATTCGGACATACCTTATCATGTGGCTTGAATATACTCCTGTGAAACAATGAATTGTGTTTGACCCAATCACTCATGTTTTCTTAAAAGAATGGCACACATCTTATAAATTTGGTCAGGTTGTGTCAACCTTTGAACAACACTGCATAGTTGACACCGACTTTTAATGAGGAAAAACATTATCTGAACCTTTGCAATCTTTCTTTGGTTTTAAGTTGTAATTTAACTTGCAAACCAGACAGTTGTCTTTAACAATTCTATATCCCCGCAGAGTCACAGTATGACGCCTGCTACGTTGATCTATCTATTTGTCTTACGATTGTATCCGAGTTACTCCCGGGTTGAGTGAACGCTGGTGCGTGTGGCTGCCGCTGCTCACCCACAGAAAAACTTATCCTATGACTGTAACGTTTTGAAAGGCGCTTAAAAATGAAATGTATTATTATTAATCTTCAAGGGAGTTGGTTAAAAATCAAATACTATAATATCTGGCCCAATGACGCTGAGAGGAAATTGAGTAACTTTCATCTCAGGAATGCTGTGTTATAAATGTTTCTTACTTTCTACAGTTTGTGTCGGGTGCACCTACAAAATCGAACCGAGGCAGCACTGTCATAGAAACACGGAGAAGACCAACAGTGGTTTATGAAATAGAGAGAATGCTTCAAACCAAGTTATTACTGGGTCATTAATGGCATACATTGGCTAAGTGCCTTCAGTCTTTTTTATTATTGCTTTAGTTTATGATCATCTATTGCACCACTCCACAGTTCAGTGAGAGCTCAGCATCATATTCAAATGTCGTAGAGAATTGTAGCTGACTCCTCTCAGTCTGAGTGGTGCTTCAACTTTGTCCACGGATATAGTTCAGAAAATCAGAAAAATAGAAAAATAAGTCATAGCTTCTAATAATCAAATACGTGTGTGTGTGTGTGTGTGTGTGTGTGTGTGTGTGTGTGTATATATATATATATATATATATATATATATATATATATATATATATATATATATATATATATATATATATATATATATATATATATATATATATATATATATATATATATATATATATATATATAAATCCTCGTCTCACCCAGGCCAGGAAGCTTGAGGGTTCTGTGCAGTATCCGTGCTGTTCCCGGCACGGCGCTTTTCTGGACCGAGATCTCCGATGTTGTTCCCGGGATCTGTTGCAACCACTCGTCGAGTTTGAGGGTCACTGCCCCGAGTGCTCCGACCACTACAGGCACGACTATCACCTTTACCTTCCAGGCTCTCTGCAGCTCCTCTCTGAGCCCTTGGTATTTCTCGATTTTCTCATGTTCCTTCTTTCTGATGTTTCCATCACTCGGGACCGCTACATCCACGACAACTGCTTTCCTTTCCCCTTTATCTATAACCACGACATATGGTTGGTTGGCCATTACCATCTTGTCAGTCTGTATCTGGAAGTCCCACAGGATCTTTGCTCGGTCATTCTCCACCACCTTGGGAGGTGTTTCCCATTTTGACCTTGGGGTTTCCAATCCATACTCCGCACAGATGTTTCGGTAGACTATGCCAGCCACCTGGTTATGGCGCTCCATGTAGGCTTTCCCTGCCAGCATCTTACACCCTGCAGTTATGTGTTGGATTGTCTCAGGTGCCTCTTTGCACAACCTGGTATATCTGTGCCTCTATGGCTCTGGTGTTCAGGGCCTGCTCTTGAGCAGCCAGGATGAGTGCCTCTGTGCTGTCCTTTAGGCCAGCCCTCTCTAGCCACTGATAGGACTTCTTGAGATCAGCCACTTCTGCTATGGTTCGGTGGTACATCCCGTGTAGGGGCTTTTCCTCCCATGATTGTCCCTCATCCAGCACCTCAACCTCTGTTCCCCATTGTCTGAGACATTCTCTGAGTACATCATCCGTTGGAGACTTCTCTTTGATGTATTCATGGAGCTTGGATGTTTCATCCTGGACAGTGGCTCTGACACTCACTAGTCCCCGGCCTCCTTCCTTACGGCTTGTGTACAGTCTCAGGGTGCTGGACTTGGGATGGAACCCTCCATGCATAGTGAGGAGTTTTCGGGTCTTAACATCCGTGGTCTGGATCTCTTCCTTTGGCCACCTTATTATTCCTGCAGGGTATCTGATCACTAGCAGGGCATAGCTGTTTATTGCCCAGGTCTTGTTCTTGCCATTGAGCTGGCTTCTGAGGACTTGCCTCACCCGCTGGAGGTATTTGGTCGTAGCCGCTTTCCTTGTTGCTAGTTCGAGGTTGCCATTGGCCTGTTTTCGGCCTGTGGTATACCTAGGTACTTGTAGCTGTTTTCAATGTCTGCTATTGTTCCTTCAGGGAGTGAGACCCCTTCAGTGTGGACTACCTTGCCCCTCTTAGTCACCATTTGACTACATTTCTCCAGCTCGAATGACATTCCGATATCACTGGTTGTGTGGATCAGGGAGTCTATGTCCCTTTCGCTCTTAGCATACAGCTTTATGTCATCCATGTAGAGGAGGTGACTGATCGTAGCTCCATTTCTGAGGCGGTATCCATAGCCTGTCTTGGCGATTATTTGGCTGACGGGGTTCAGTCCTATGCAGAACAGCAGCGGGGAGAGTGCATCACCTTAGTATATGCCACATTTGATGGACACTTGCGTTAGTGGCTTGCCATTGGCTTCAAGTGTGGTTTTCCACATCGAGTTTGCAACGAAGGCTCTCAGGGTCCTGTTGACCTTATACAACTCCAAGCATTCAGTGATCCATGTGTGTGGCATCGAGTCATCGGATTTCTTGTAATCAATCCAGGCTGTGCACAGGTTGTGTCGGAACCTGCAGTCTTGTGCGACTGTTCTGTCAACCAGCAGCTGATGTTTGGCACCTCTAGTATCTCTACTAATGCCTTTCTGTGCTTTGCTCATGTATTGATCCATGTGTCCACTTATCTTAGCCGCAATGATGCCTGACATGAGCTTCCATGTTGTGGAGAGACAGGTTATTGGCCGATAGTTGGAAGGAACTGCACCCTTTGAGGAATCCTTCATGATCAGGATTGTTCGCCCTTCGGTTAGCCATCCTGGGTGAGTCCCATCCATCAGCAACTGGTTCATTTGTGCTGCTAGGCGCTCGTGGAGAGCTGTAAGTTTCTTTAGCCAGTAGGTGTGGACCATATCCGGGCCTGGTGCCGTCCAGTTTTTCATACCTGAGACTCTTTCTTGTATATCTGCCACTGTGATGGTAACTGGGTTCTGTTCAGGAAGGTTGCTGTGCTCCTCTTTCAGAGTCACCAGCTATTGTGCACTGCCGTTATGTGCGACCTCCTTCTCCCATATGCCTTTCCAGTATCTTTCAGTTTCGCGCCTTGGAGGGTCTGCTCTGCTGTTAGAACCCTGCCATTGAGCGTACACTTTCGCAGGTTGTGTTGCGAACAGCCTGTTTATTCTTCTGGCCTCATTCTCTTTCGTGTACCACTTTAGGCGACTGGACAAGGCCTGGAGCCTTTGTTTGGCAGTTTCGAGTGCTTCAGGTATGGTTATCTGCATGTACCTCTTGGGTATTGGCCTTTTATTCACACCTCTCTGGGTCTCCGTCAATTGACTCACATCTTTCCGAGCCGCCTTGATCTTAGCCTCCAACCGTATTTTCCATGGTGGATAATGAATCTCGTGGCTCTCATGGTTGCTCTTGTAGCCAAGCATCTCTAGGATCACTGATACTGAGGCGTATATCAGCTCATTGGTTTCCGTGATCGTTCCGGTCGGGATCGTTCTCAGTGCTGCATTCACAGTTTCCATGAGACTTTCAGGTGGTACTTCACAGAGCTGTTGTAATCGGTTTCTTAGTTGCCCAGTTTTCATTCTTGCCATGATCTTATCTCTCAGGTCAGTTGCTGCCTCGCTCAGCATTTCATTCATTGGGGCTGGCTTCCCAATCTCATCATTCATTGGGGCTTGGCTCCCAATCTCTGGTTGAACCTCTTCCTCTGATGTGGCGGCCTGGGGCCCTTCACCTCGGAATTTGTGTTGTACCTCATCAATCTCAAGTTGTGATAGCAATTGCCATTTGTGGATATTGGAACACTGAGCTACTAGTTGTTTCGTGGTCAACCGTGACTGTGGGTTTCGAAGTAACCATTCAGCTCCCATTCATATATATTCATATATATATATATATATATATATATATATATATATATATATATATATATATATATATATATATATATATATATATATATATATATATATATATATATATATATATATATATATATATATGTATATATATATAAAAATATATGAATATATATATATATATATATATATATATGTATATTATATTTTGTCACTATTTTCCCCTTTGCCAAACAAAAACTTGTCATGGAATGAACAGTTAAAACAAGCAAAATGAAAAAAAAAAACGCAAACCCATCAGGAATAAGTGAGAACATCCTTGAGCCGTGAAGAAATTGTTGGAGGAGAGTGGCCTTGTCTGCTCCGTGTGTTCGTTAATATCGGATGATGAGTATTTTGGTAATCCAAATACAAGCTGGAGTCGATGAACAGTAACTTCGAAGGATTTATTTGCAGAATATTCAGGAAACACATGATTTACAGAGAATGGCTGCTTGATGTGTTCACACCATGGACCCACAACGTATTTATTTCATCAGAAGGGCGGTATCAAGACTATGGCGCGACACCGAGGAGGCATTCTTTCAAAACAATTCCTAGCTTTTCAGAATCAGAAAAAGAATCAGAAAACCTTTATTCGTCCCACAATGGGGTAATTTGCACATTTTATCAGTCTGTCTCCACAAAGTCTCCAGTAAGCAGTGAATCAAGGTTAACATATGGCTCCAAGAATGAACTTGGTTCACTGTGAATCAGAAGGTTATACAGGCTATGTAAATATGGCGGAAGACACACATCATGACATTATTGAAGATGCACATCATTGCATTGTTGAAGATGCAAATCATTACATGATTTAAGACGCACATCACGACATTATTGTCATGACATATCATTGACAGAACCAAAATACCATGGTAGAGGCTTAACTAAACAAAATTATTATTATTATTATTATTATTATTATTATTATTATTATTATTATTATTATTATTATTAAATTAGCATATTTGACAATGAAGCTGACTAACTTTTTTTGACTTTGATAATTTGAAATAATCCTTCAAAATCAATAATAATAATAAAAGCAAATAGTACAGCGTTAGATACACACCATGCGTTTTCTGTGAATCAAATAATAACATTAGAGCATAGCAAGACAAATCGTGGTATAGTAGCCCCAAAACGTAAATAGTGTCTTGAAAAAGTGTCACATTCCATCGGCTTGATCTTATATGAGGCATGGTTGCCAGTTAATTTCAACAATAAAACAGGTAAAGCACTGAAAGACATCTCTTAAGTATGACATGCATTATTCAATCTCATGTTGATCCAGTGTCAGAAACATGATGCTGTACAGAGAAACAGAAACCACCTGTAAAGGCCTATAAAAATGGAGATGCGTAACTTAAGCATGGCCGTGCCAGACAAATGGCACATGAGTCATATAATAAAGTCATTCCCATGTCACACTATGTTACTTCCTGATATAATGTGTTAATTTCAACGTTAACTTGGTGTTGGTGGGCTGTCTCTGCTGCAAACAATATCAGAAATATTTACCTCCAGTTATATTTACAAAATACATTCTTGTGATTGTTTCAAGAAACTGCATTCATTTACACAATGCTCCCAATTTTGTACTATTTATCGAGGTTTCAGTGCTTCCATAAACTGAACTGCTTCGAGGAGGTGTGTTACATTTTGTTTCGTATCGTTCTGATGGTTTCTATCATCGAAACTCGATAGTGGTTCTATTTGGTGGATGAAGTTAAGCCCCCACCGAAGGCCATGGTGCAATAGCCACTTTGTACACCTATTTTACCTATTTTCGTTTTTTATGTTGTTTTGTAAATGTCGTATATTTTGCACAAAACCACGATAGATGAAGGACATTATTTGGCTGTGGCGACCCTGAAGGGAAAAGCTGAAAGGAAAAGAAGAAGAAGTTTTGTAAATGTCGTGGAAAGTGATTGCCAGGATTTTTACTTTTGTGCTGTCTTGACATAAAGCTTTGTCCTCATGTGAACTTGAGCCGGTGCCTCTATATTTCAGACAGCACATACCTCTATTTTCCATCTCATTAAAATCCTACGGCTATGGCTGGGTCTAAATTAATTTAACAAATTCACACTGCCTGGGGGGGGGGGGGGGGGGGCGGCCCGGTGGCCGAGTGGCTAGCACACCGGCTTTACAGTGCAGAGGTCGCCGGTTCGCGTCCCGCTCCGGCCTCCCTGTGTGGAGCTTGCATGCTCTCCCCGGACCCGCGTGGGCCCTCTCCGGGTCCTCCGGCTTCCTCCCACACTCCAAAAACATGCATGGCAGGCAGATTGACCACTCCAAATTGTCCCTAGGTGTGAGTGTGAGAGTGACTGTTGTATGTCTTTGTGTGCCCTGCGATTGGCTGGCAACCAATTCAGGGTGTCCCCCGCCTCGTGCCCGAAGACAGCTGAGATAGGCTCCAGCAACCCCCGCGACCCTAATGAGGAATAAGCGGTACGGAAAATGATGATGATGATGATGACACTGCCGGGGCAGCATCACCGTCGCTATGGGAACAAGTCTGCCTAGCACGCATTCCTTCACACAGTCTGCCCTCGCAGTAATCACAGGCTTCAAATGAGGGTTTACTTGCAAGGGGCCAAGTTACGACACACCATCCACCCTGTAATGGCTTTTGCAAAGTAACTGCCTTTCATATCGCCGCTCAATTGTTGTTGATGTTAGGGGACAAGTTCAACTGAATTGTGTAAAATAATATTCTTCCCGCATTTGGAACAATATGTTAAGGCAGTACTACGATACAGCTACGCTATAGAAATTAATCCTCAGAAAGTCAGTGTGCCTGCTGTATTCTTAGACATGAACGCGTATGGCGCACTCGTCATTTGACGCGCACAGATACAAACAAAAGGTTGTCACAAGACTTTTTTACCTTCAGTTGGTGGCGACCTATAGATATTAGGAGAAATGTCTATATTGTATACTTGCTGTTGGAACCTGCCAATTAGCGTTGACGCAACCAATGTATGTCGTCGTATACAAAAAGGAAACGACGAGAAACACAACCCGGTAGATGTGCTGGAAGAATATTATTCGAATGATAAACAGCCTCATAAACAGTTAACTGTTCCTGAAAGAGATGACGTTGTAGCCTTCGATGGGTCCGTGTATGCTATTGCATGCAGGGTAATACGTGTGTTTTCCCGGTGACTTCACAATGACAACACGAACAAGCGTGAATAAGCACGAAGCGTTCTGTTACGGGACGATTGTGCCAATCTAACTAGCAATCAACATCAACACCGATCGTTGTGTCAAAGCTAGTTTGAACGTGAGACTCACCACAGTGACTGGGGAAACCATGTCGAGGACGTCAGTGGGGACGTTGTTTCGGGAAATTTGGGATGTACCCTCTTGTTTACGTTCTTGAGCCAGAGAATGCCGATTGTTTTTGTCCTTTCGCCGATGGGCGGGTAGACATCCTTGGGAGGTGAGCGGCTTGTCTCTGTTGGCCAATAGCAAGGGCCGCTGGACCATTTGTAGGCGGGACAAATGTTAAGTGACGCCTCGATGGGAAGGGCCAATCTTCTGTTTCCATCGGGGAGCAGATGGCCTTTTATTTACAATTGATGGAGTACTTGAGCTTGTTTGCTACATTTGTCTGCAGTATTTATTGAGTTCGTCATTATTGTCTTGTTAATATGACCTCGATATCAAAGTACACGACTGCTTAATTTATTATGTCGGTAAAATTTAATTAAAACACGGCAAATCTCAGTCTTCTAATCAACTAAATATATGTCGATGTTTTCATACATTCAGACAGCGCAGTTTTCCATGCATTTGCTGATAAACATAAAAACAGAACGTGTCATGATTGATACAGTTAACATAATGTGTTGTTTAATCTTATGTTGTATTTGAATCTGCAAGACAGATAGTTTAAGATGAGGGCCTTTTCAATAATAGGAAATTTTCCAAGTCATCCATCTACTATTAAATAAAATACACTTAATTTCAGTTGTACAGTACGACGTTTGAATGGGGAATAGTCATAATAGTCCCAGTAGGGGGAGACATTTCAACTCAACTTTGTTTATGGGAACTTGAACATTAACTTGTTTTGATAAGAAAATCAGACACAACCTGGTAGTGCTGCAAGAGTACTAGAATTGGTGTACTGTATTCAATTAAAACCACGTCATCATGAAATAATTCAACCCTTTTCAAGGTCACAGGAAAATAATTTGATAGGTCAACCAATCTATTCTCTTTACTGGGGTTCACACATACTCACCCAGTCACAATAAATTATAAATACATTCAACTTATTGTATCCAAATATGAAACCGATCTCACACAAATGAAATAAATAAATAAATAAATAAATAAATAAATAAATAAATAAATAAATAAATAAATAATGGGAAAAGCCGAAAGGAGAAGAAGAGATTGTTATGTGCCTTTCAAAACGCGTAATGTTAGGAAGCTCAATCGCCTCTGATTGGCTGGCAACCGGTTCAAGGTGTCCCCCACCTCCTGCCTGGAGACAGCTGGGATAGGCTCCAGCACCCCCCGAGCACCCTAATGAGAATAAAGCGATTCGGAAAACGAATTAATGAATGAACGGACGAATGAATGAATGAATGAATGAATGAATGAATGAATGAATGAATGAATGAATGAATGAATGAACTCAGTTGCTATCTCCATACAATTATATGTCTTCTTTTGCTTCAAACATTATTTTTAAACTGAATTGAATAAAATGGATAGGAAAAGTCGGAATTGAAACTATTTTTAATTTTCGCTTTTTAAATTTTTTTTAAGAGAAAAAAATATTTACAACTTGCGGCCGTCAATTTGAAAAATGTAATATGCATGCGCAAAAATATACGAGAAAGTCTAGAGATGGCCGACCCTGTGGAATATATTTTGCTAAACTTTTACGTTGTGTCAGTAATGAAGTGAGACAAAGGAGAACAGGGACTGGAGAATTCAGGTATGAGTGTGACGTATGCTTATAATGTTAGCGTGCTCGAGCGGTGCTGTTGGGGCTTTTTAACTTGCTTAGCTGTTCAATTATTCATTATAATATCTCGTTTGTTTGTTAACACTACGTTTGTAGCACTAAATTATGAAAATAAAAAATTATATAATTGAATTGACATCCCAGTATGTTTAGACTTCATGGGGATTTCAAACACGGAAGTTCGAGTCATTGTATATGTCATTTCCGCAGAATTGCCTTTGAGGTCTTAGATACAGTATTTCCAGTACCAATCGTCGGTCAAACATCAGTCGACTAACGTGTTTGGTTTATTTCATAATTACTGAATGTCACTAAAGTGCTTAAAATAGTCTGATGTTTCGGCGTGTTCACATCTAGGGCTTCTTGGTTACTCCTGACGTAGGCTGAGCTAACTTTGCTTTCTCGTTGCTAGCCCAGATTCGGGACGCGAAGGAGTTTTGCACATCACAGTTTGCCACAAAGTTGAAAATACATTTCTAATAAGACATACGTAGCATTAACTTGTATCACGCCAAACCCAGTGTGCCAGCTGTTGGCAGATCGCTAACGCCAATTTCCCCAGTGCTGGAGTTTTACCCCTCGAAAAAGACAGCTGCTACTATATGTTGCTAAAATGATGGACTTTGACAACGTTCTGTCAATCGCCACTCAAAATCAGGGCGACGGCATTGTACAGGTAAGTGACATGAGCAAATATTTTGTGTTGAATTTCGAGAAAAGATTAATTTCGTGTCCGATCGTGTGGGCACACAAATGACACCTCATCTTGGCTGTCAATGAGTTTCCGAATGGAGCATTAGCAAACTTGTTGCTAACGTCCACCTGTCTGTGGGCGTATATGGTTACTATGAATACGCCGATTAATATTAGATATATTGCCACCGTTGTCTCAACAGCGTATAACTAATACAAAAGTGAAACCGAATCAAGAACGAAGTTATGAACTGCGTTAAGGACGAACGTACGTAATATACCGCCCCATTGTGTCACTCGTACTGACTCCACGAAGTAATATTCACGTAAGTCATTGCCACGTACGCTTAAACAGAGAGTATAGTTTCAAGCTAAACACGCCAACAGTTTAAAGAAAAATAGACAGTATTACATGTACATTTTATCTTTAGACAGAACCTGTTTCATAGCAGCTTGGGGGCATATTTCCCACCAAAAATGTCCGTATTCCAAATTAATGTCATCCATTAATTTGCAAGTGAACGTTCAACTTGATACTAACTGAAAGCAGAGGACACCATGAAACGTTTCAACTCTAAAAGTTGTAACCATCCAGCCATCTTCTGTCGCCGGGGCAGCAGCTTCAGTAGGGAAGCCCAGACTTCCCTCTCCCCCAGCCACTTCTTGTAGCTCGTCCTGGCGGATCCCGAGGCGTTCCCAGGCCAGCTGGGAGACATAGTCTCTCCAGTGTGTCCTGGGTCGTCCACAATGTCTCCTGCTAGTGGGGCACGCTCGGAACGCCTCACCAGGGAGACGTCCAGCTGGCATCCTAATCGGATACCCGAGCCAGAAGCGGCTCGACTCGGAGCCCCTCCCGGATGACCGAGCTTCTCACCTTATCTCTAAGGGAGAGCCCGGTCGGACACCCTACGGCAGGGGTGTCAAAGTCATTTTTTGCCGCGGGCCACATTGTAGTTATGGTTTCCTCTCGAGGGCGAATATGAATTTGGGGAACCCATTAGAATGTTTAAATCCCTTCAAATATTACATATAGAGCACACAGCAAATTAATGAATAACTCGTTTTCAAATCTGAAGTCAAGAATAATGACTTTTATTGTGGTTGACTTCCAAAAATATGACATTTTGGCTCAGATTTTAGCAATCATCATGGAATTTAACAAGTTTGATTTGCTTTCGCGGGCCGAAAAAAATGATGTGGCGGGCCGGATTTGACACCTGTGCCCTACGGAGAAAGCATTTAGGCTGCTTGTACCCGGGATCTTGTTCTTTCGGTCACAACCTATAGCTCGTGACCATAGATGAGGGTTGGGATGTAGATCGACCGGTAAATTGAGAGCTTTGATTTTTGGCTCATGTCCTTCTTCACCACGACAGATCGGTACAAAGTCCGCATCACAGCAGACGCCGCACCGATCCGGCTGTCGACCTCTCGCTCCCTCACACTCTCATTCGTGAACAAGACTCCCAGATATTTAAACTCCTCGACTTGAGGCAAGATCTCCTCCCCGACCCGGAGAGGGCATTCCACCCTTTTCCGACTGAGAAGCATTGTCTCAGATTTGGAGGTGCTGATTCTCATCCCAACCGCTTCACATTCGGCTGTGAAACGCTTGCGAGAGAGTTGGAGAGCTCCGCTTGAAGGCCCCAACAGTACCACATCATCTGCAAAAAGCAGAGATGCTATACTGAGACCACCAAAACGGAAACCTTCAACGCTTCGGCTGCGCCTAGAAATTCTGTCCATAAAGGTTATGAACAGAATCGGTGACAAAGGGCAGCCTTGGCGGAGCCCAACCCTCACTGGAAACGATTCCGACTTACTGCCGGCAATGCGAACCAGACTTTGACATCGGTCATATAGGGACCGAACGGCCCGTATCAGGCGCTCCTGTACCCCATACTCTTCACGGAACTCCACGAGGGACATGGTCAAACGCTTTCTCCAAGTCCACAAAGCACATGTAGACTGGTTGGGCGAATTCCCATGCACCCTTGAGGACCCTGCTAAGGGTGTAGAGCTGGTGCACTGTTCCGCGGTCGGGACGAAAACCACACTGCTCCTCCTCAATCTGAGGCTCGACTTTCCGACGGACCCGTCCCTCTAGAACCCCTGAATAGACCTTTCCAGGGAGGCTGAGGAGTGTGATCCCTCTGTAGTTGGAACACACCCTCCGGTCCCCCTTTTTAAAAAGGGGGACCACCACCCCGGTCTGCCAATCCAGGGGCACTCTCCCCGATGACCACGCAATGTTGCAGAGGCATGTCAGCCAATACAGCCCCACAACATCCAGAGCCTTTAGGAACTCCGGTCGGATCTCATCTACCCCCGGGGGCCTTGCCACCGAGGAGCTTTTTAACCACCTCGGTGACTTCAACCACAGAGATCGGAGAGCCCACCTCAGAGTCCCCAGACACTGCTTCCTCCAAGGAAGCCGTGTTGGTGGAGTTGAGGAGGTCTTCGAAGTACTCTGCCCACTGGTTCACGACGTCTCAAGTTGAGGTCAGCAGCATCCTCACTTCACTGTACACAGTGTTAGTGGTGCACTGCTTTCCCCTCCTGAGACGCCGGATGGTGGACCAGAATTTCGAAGCGGTCCGGAAGTCGGCTTCCATGGCCTCACCGATCTTCCCATGCCCGTGTTTTTGCCTCGGCGACCACAGAGGCTGCATTCCGCTTGGCTAATCGATACCTGTCAGCTGTCTCAGGGGTCCCACAGGCCATATAGGCCCGATAGGACTCCTTCTTCAGCTTTACGGCATCCCTTACTACTGGTGTCCACCAGCGAGTACGAGGGTTACCGCCACGACAAGCACCAACCACCTTACCGCCACAACTCCGATTTGCCGCCTCAGCAAGGGAGGTACGGAACATGGTCCATTCGGCCTGAATGTCCCCCACCTCCCCCGGCACATGTGAAAAGTTCTGCCGGAGGTGGGAGTTGAAACTCCTTCTGACAGGGGATTCCGCCAGACGTTCCCAACAAACCCTCACAACACGTTTGGTCTGGCAGGTCGGACTAGCATGTTCCCCCACCAACGGAGCCGACTCACCACCAGGCGGTGATCAGTTGACAGCTCCGCCCATCTCTTCACTCGAGTGTCCAAAACATGAGGCCGCAAATCCGATGATACAACTACAAAGTCAATCATCGAACTGCGACCAAGGGTGTCCTGGTGCCACGTGCACATATGGACACCCTTATGTTTGAATAAAGTGTTTGTTATATACAATCCGTGTCGAGCACAGAAGTCCAAAAACAAAACACCACTCGGGTTCTGATCGGTGGGGCCGTTCCTCCCAATCACGCCCCTCCAGGTTTCACTGTCATTTCCCACATGAGCTTTGAAATAACCCAGTCGAACAAGGGAGTCCCCAGGGGGAGTGCTCTCCAGCACACCCTCTAAGGTCTCCAAAAAGGATGGGTAGACTGAACTGCTGTTTGGTGCATATGCACAAACAGTCAGAACCCGTCCCCCCACCCGAAGGCGGAGGGAAGCAACCCTTTCGTCAACCGGGGTGAATCCCAACGTACAGGCGGCGATCCGGGGGGAAATAAGTTTGCCGACACCTGCTCTACGCCTCTCACCGTGGGCAACTCCAGAGTGGAAGAGAGTCCAACCCCTCTCGAAAGGGCTGGTACCAGAACCCAAGCTGTGTATGGAGCCCAACTATGTCTAGTCGGAACTTTTCGACCTCGTGCACCAGCTCGGGCTCCTTCCCTGTAAGAGAGGTGACGTTCCACGTCCCAAGATCTAGCTTCTGCAGTCGAGGGTCGGACCGCCAGGGTCCCCACCTTCGGCTGCCGCCCAGCTCACAATGCACCCGACCCCTCTGGCCCCTCCCATGGGTGGTGAGCCCTTGAGAAGGGGGACCCACGTTTCCTCTTCGGGCTGAGCCCGACCGGGCCCCAGGCCAACGAACCCCATCTCCAGGCCTGGCTCCAGAGAGGGGCCCTGGTGACCCGCATCCGGGCAAAGGAAACCCAAGTCCATTTATGTTTCTCTTCATAAGGGGTCTTTTGAGTCGTACTTTGTCTGGTCCCTCACCAAGGACCTGTTTGCCATGGGTGACCCTGTCAGGATCATTGGGACACACAAACCCCTCCACCACGGTAAGGGGACGACTCACGGAGTCGAGTGGTTAGCACGCCGGCTTCACAGTGCAGAGGTCACCGGTTCGCATCCCGCTCCGGTCTCCCTGTGTGGAGTTTGCATGTTCTACCTGGGTCCGCGTGGTTTTTCTCCGGGTCCTCCGGTTTCCTCCCACATTCCAAAAACATGCATGGCAGGCAGATTGAACACTCCAAATTGTCCAAAGGTGTGAATCTGAGAGTAACTGTTGTTTGTCTTTGTGTGCCCTGCTATTGGCTGGCAACCAATTCAGGGTGTCCCCCGCCTTGTGTCCGAAGACAGCTGGATAGGCTCCGGCACCCCCCGCGAACCTAATGAGGAATAAGCGGTACGGAAAATGGATGGATGGAAAGTTGTAACCGGACCAACCTTAATTCTGTGTGTGATGAATAAGAGTTCAACGATGAGCTGTCTGCATCTTGTTTTAGGGAGATGAAAAATGCTCTTATTATATGTAAATCTCGAGTTGTGAGTTGTTATTCTGGAGAATTTCTTATCTGTACAAAAAAAACATGGAACTTTTAGTTGTAAAAAAATACATTGTACTGTAACTTAATTTAGGGTTGTACCTAATTTATGGGATAAGAATAGAATTCAATGTTCAGATTGCTGACTTTTAGTTGACTTCAGGCATGACCCTGTTTTTGCATCAGATGTTGATTCTTTCTAATTATTGGTTATCCTCTTTTTTCAACAGAAAAGGTATAGTTTACAAGTTGGTCCCCCTAAAAGGGGTTGTACCTAATTTATGGGATAAGAATAGAATTCAATGTTCAGATTGCTGACTTTTAGTTGACTTCAGGCATGACCCTGTTTTTGCATCAGATGTTGATTCTTTCTAATTATTGGTTATCCTCTTTTTTCAACAGAAAAGGTATAGTTTACAAGTTGGTCCCCCTAAAAGGGACCCAAAATCAAAAGGGGTAAATCCTGCTGCAGTGCAGGCACTCCTTCAGAAGCGACAAAATGACGCCAGAATCAAAGGTATGAAATGAAAACAGGTTCACGTACATTGTAAATTGTTTACATGATTATATTGATATGTTTTCAGAAAATGAACAGAAAAAACAGAAGGAGGAGCTTCTGGCAAAAAGGGTTGAGCTGAAGTCTGACCGTAAAGCGAGAGCTATGGCTTCCAGAACAAAAGACAATTTCAGAGGTTACAATGGCATACCGGTGGTGGATGTTCCAAAGAAGATGAGGTCGAAGCAGGAAATTCACAGTGAAGAAACATTTAGAAATTACTCAGTTAACCCAGAGGATGATGAAGATAATTATGATTATGAGAACACAGATTCTGAGCCCGATCAAGATGCAGAACCTCTAAGGCCTGGCAAAGATTTTGGTGGAAGCAGTAGTGGCTCCAGAGCGTCCCCTAAAAAACCAAGCAGTGCTCCCAAGCCCGCATCATCCCGCATGAACTTTGCAGACTTGCTAAAATTGGCTGAGAAGAAGCAGTACGAGCCGGTCGAGATAAAAGCAAAGGTGGTTAAGGAAGAAAAGCTCCACACAGCTGAAGAGTTAAAGGAGTTGGAGATGGAACGCAGAGCAAAGAGCCGCAACAAAAATCTGCATACAGATAAGGAACATAAGCCTTCGTCTAGTTCGAATACCATGAGAAAAAGTGCGTCTGAAAAAGAGACAAAGAATTGTAACCTGTCAAGGAGTTTATCCGAAAGGCCAAATCAGTCCAATGGGATAATGAAAAAGTCTGTAACAACACCTTCTAAAGTCACCGGAATTGAGAAAGAAAGAGAACGACCCAAGATCCCAATTATTTCAAAACCCACTTCTCAAGTTTCAGCCAAACAAGGGGTCCGTAAGCCTTCATCGAGTCATGCATCTAGCGTGTCCTGTGACCTTCGATTAAAAAAAGACAGCACCTTATCAGTTCAAAAAAGACCTTCAGGCATACCTCGGTCCAAGCCTCATGCTACATCTGTCAGAGAACTCAAGTCTTCTAATAACACCGCACAAAAAAACAGACCTACTCAGGGTAACTCAGCAAAGCAAGAACGTCCGATTTTCGGAACGGGAGAACCACCACGGTGTGCAAGAAGTCCTGCAGTAAAATCAAGTGGTCATTCCACAGTCAGACCATCATCAAGTCGCCATCCTAGAGAGGGGAACGAACCTCAGTCAAGGCCAGGAGTAACATTGCAGACAAAGACGAGTGGACGTGGCTTACAACCTCAGCTTGCTGGTAGAGGGGGCCCGGGTCGAACCTTCAGCGGAGGATCAGCCATCGGACCTGGTCGAGCTCCTGTCGGAGGATCGCCCCACAACAGGCAACCCTCAGGCAGCTTTGGATCAGGACCTGGAAGACCCAAGTGCACTGTGGTGTCTGAGACCATTTCATCCAACAATGTCAGCGGAACCAAACCAGGTTTTCCTCCGCGACCAGGCATAACACAAAAACCTGGCATGGGCCGCAGACCAGAAGGACCAACCAGACCTTTAAACCGAACACCAGGTAAAATATCATACACAACGTAACTGTAGTTGCCGTTCGTTTTGCATTGGTATATACTGTACTGTATATATACAGTGTATATATACTGTATGTATATATGTACAGTAAAGTCTCGTTATATCGATATCGGATATATCGATAGTCCCGGTTATATCGATACTATTTCTATGCACGCACGGAGAAAATTACATGCAAACAGGGTCGGATATATCGATAGTCCCGGTTATATCGATATTTTTTCGGACTCCCTTGAATATCGATATAACGAGACTTTACTGTATGTTGTATGTAGTTTTAAGGCTTATTTAGTTGAAAAGTATATTTTATGGAAACCCGGGAACACATTATTCCCATTTTAATGGTTTCCTATGGGATTTTTTTTTTTAGATACACACTTTTGGCCAAGATGTGAGGTGTTTTTGTGGTACGCATGACACACAAGTTCACAGCTCAGTTAGAAGCCTCTTCCTCTGCTGCTCTATACCATTCATCCAAAATAATTATCGATACATTTAGGAATTGATTAGTGTCAATTATTTGATTAATCATTGTAGTTTTTACATGTAAGCAAGGTCGCACTTTGAGCTGTGAAACGCTTATAAACTATCAGAATCAGAATCAGAATCATCTTTATTGCCAAGTATGTAGAACACACAAGGAATTTGTTTCCGGTAGAACACGCTGCACTAGTATCGTCGTCAAAAAAACTGCTAAGTGGCACTATACAGTTCCATTTTAGCTACTGTTGAAGAGTTCAAAGAGTTAATGGCTTGGGGGAAGAAGCTGTATCAGTACAAATAGTCAATAACCCAACTGCTGGTATGGACAATGTGTACAATTGGTTGCCCGGTGAGGTGCAGTATGTTCTCGCTGACAATGCATTATGAGTTTGCTCAGTGAACACCACTTTGTTCTAACATCCATACTTGATTCCGTTTTCTTAATATGTTATCTAGGTTCAACACTGCCACCCATCACTATCGCATACAAGAGAAAATATGAAGAGGAAGACGATTATGATTCTGAAATGGATGACTTTATCGATGATGGGGATGATGAGCAGTCAGAGGTTTCCAAACACATCAAGGAAATCTTTGGCTATGACCGAACCAAGTATGGGTTGGTAATATTCTGCTAAATTATTCTATCATGTCATGATATTTTTTTCTGTCCCACATAGATACAAAGAGGAAAGTGATTATGCTCTTAAATTCATGGAAAGCAGCTGGCGAGACATGCAGAAAGAAGAAGCAAGGAGGTAACTAAATAGATTACCTTGATTTTGCACATTCAGTCACGTTCCATCATTTCAGCTGCCTTTTCCGACTTGTCATTTTTTTGTCTTGCCTTTCTTAGTCTAAAATTGGCTGTGCAAGAAGATTTGGATGAGGAGCGAAAAGAGCAAGAGGAGATGAAAAGGATGAATGCCAAGAGGAAAAAAATGAACTAAATTACTCTAAATTATTGGAATGAACAAGAAAGACTAGTCGCTCGGCAATAGGACAATGTTTTGATATCACTTCACGTAATGCATCCTGGCCCTTTTCAGTTTTCTTCTCTTATTTTTACCAACTCTCAAACAAGTGATTATGCCATTGAAACAGAAAAGGACCTTGAATTATATATGATTTTGATACAAGTCAATCAAGAAATAACCTGTAAAAGCAAAATATGCACAAATGTCTCTGGTGTGACGTATATGTGGCATTTCCCATCTTTCTCCCCATTATTTATTTCCTTCCATCAAAATTAGTCATTAAAAAAAGAAAGTGTTTAAAAAGTAACATTTGAGTGTGAAAGTGTTCTTGTTGAATGATGAGATACAATTCCAGTGATATCTCTTTTTGGGTCAATGACCATATTTCACATAATTTGGATTGTAAATACACAAAGCTTGTGACATTGTTTCTTTATTAAAGATTTCGAAACAAAGGTAGATCTTGAAGGGCCGTGCCTCCTGAACTCATTCACTGCCATTCACAAATTTATTTGGGAATTGAAAATATGACAGAGCGCCATTTGTTCGGGTTTTGTTTTATCATCCTTGGGTGCCGATAAAGCGCTGGCCATGGCCTCTGGCATTGTTTTTTATTTTCCACAATAACAATAATATAATAATACATTTGATTTCTAAGCGCCTTTCAAAACTCTCAAGGACACTTTACAGTCACAGGCTAAGAACTTTTTTTTGTGCGGGCGAGTGCGGCAGCCATTTGCGCGAGCGTTCACTCTACCCGGAAGTAACACAGCAGCAAAGTTATCAAAGGAAAAGAAGAAGTAGAAAAACAATACAAAACACATGAGCTGCTGGAAAAGCAGTCACTCCATCTTGAAGTTAAAAAAACAAGGGTGCAGAATTTCCCTTTTTCCATCTTATTGCTTTTTTCCACCTTAAGTTGTTGTTTAAGCGCCCTATAATAATAATATTACATTACATTTTAAGTGCCTTTCAAAGCTCCCAAGGACACTTTACAGTCACAGACAAGCTTAGGTACTATAATAAAATACAATAACAAATAGAATGCATTAAATAAAATACAATTATAAATAGAAACAAGAGAGAGCTACACAGAAAATACAATTTTAAATAGGTGGGATTTGAAGGTGGGAAGAGAATCGATGTTACGAATGTTGAGAGGAAGTGAGTTCCAAAGTTTGGGGGCAGAGCAGCTGAAGGCTCTGTCACCCATTGTGCTGAGATGGGCAGGGGGGGCATACAGAAGCGGAGGGAAGAAGAGGATCTAAGGGAACGAGAGGGAATAGAAATTTGGAGAAGGTCAGATAGGTATGGGGGAGGTGGAGGGAAGAAGAGGATCTGAGGGAACGAGGGAGTAGAAATTTGAAGGTCAGAAAGGTATGGGGGGCAAGGTTATGGATAGCTTTAAATGTATAAAGAAGAATCTTAAAGTTGATACTATATTTGACGCGAGCCAGTGGAGCTCTTGGAAGACAGGGGTAATGTCGTGAAAGGATGAGGTTCTGATGATGATCCGGACTGAAGAATTCTGGACGAGTTGAAGTTTGTGGCTTTGGTGTCTGAGGGACACCAAAGAAGTGAAATGCAATCTTATAAACCAATGTGTATGTATTGCATTGTATTTTGGACAGCCACCCTCATTTCAAGCTAATATAACTCCAGAGCCATATAATTTAGGAATTAACTCGTTTTTTTTCTGATGATAGAAGATAAGGTTTTGAATGTTTTTTTTAGTACTAAAACTCAATATTCTGTGGGTCCTGGAATTCAAGTGACTGACAAAAACCCTGGCACTGGAGTAGACACATTTTAGTACGTCTGGCAGCGAATGAGTTAAATTTTCGTGTGTAAGAACGTGGTCAGCAAGAGGTAAACTGGTCCAAAAATATGCATGCTGTATATTTTAAAGATTCAATTCGTAAATGTGAGTTTTAGTGTCAACTGTGTCTGCCTTGTGATTGACTGCATCAGAAACAGTTAAGAGTACCCCCAAGTCTAACACAATGTCAACTCGATAGGCTCTTGCTCACCTGGCCGGCATCCAACTTCCAACATCCAAATGGTGCTTAAAGAGATGACTGCAGTGTGAAGTTTTGTGTGTGAAAATTGAGGTCGTCGATATGCCACGGGTAATTTTATGTCTTTTTTATGTCTATTTTATGTCTATGTCTGACAAATTTTATAATATACAACTTTTAAAGTCCACACAAGAAGCCCATAGTTACGGAAGAGGAAAGGGCCATTGAAAGAATAAAAATATGGTTGGCAAAATTCTGACTTTATTCTCAGAATTCTGACTTTAAAGTCAGATTTGCGTATCATAGTTGGCATTATAGCCGTCCAAAAAATGTATTTTCCACGCAATAAATTTCAAAAAGCATGTCCCCAATGAGCCGCCGTACTTGACTATGAATAGGGAGGTGCTTGAAATTACCTTAGCTACTCTAGGAAGTTTGCGGAACTAAGTGAAGTCTGTCACGAAGGAACAACCGAGAGAGAGAGAGAGGTCTCCGAAAAGGAAATCATTCCATAGATGGACCTGCGATCGGAGAAAATACAGCGGGTCATATCCAAGGTGAGTCATAAACTCCGTCTAGAATAGGGGGGGTTGATCGTAAAACTATGAGCTAGATGGTCATTATAGACTTCATGACAAGTTTACCGCTGTCAGCTGTCAACTTGCTCGACCAGTTCCCGTGACTCGTTCTTGCCGAAATTAACACGGAAGCGTTGAAATCATTTTGAAAACGTAATGTATTTTATGTCTCCTGCGTTAGATTTGCCAATAAGTTTTAACAATGGCGAAATTCGCCTACCATTCACTCGAATGCTCTCGAATGTGGCCATGTAGTTGATAAATTAATACTGAATTACGACACAAATCAAAATAGGGAAAATAATTTTCATACATTCGTAGACCTTAACCTCTACCAGAAAATCCAGAAGGGTGACGTCCAATCAACAGTTTGCACCCTAAGTGCTCTTAGATCTTGCAGAAGGACTACCAGCAAGTCCACATCTGAACGACTCAAAAACAAATTATGGTTTTGCAGTAGCTGAATCAAAGTTCAGATTTGACTCCAATTAAGATGCTGTGGCATGATCTTGAAAGTGAATGCAATAAACCTGCCCTTATGGAAAAATAGAAGTAATTCTGTGAAGGAGACATTTAGAATTTGTATGTTGTATTTCTTTGGGTTGTCTTTGTATGATGTTAAAATTGGTTTGAGATGAACTGAAAACTTTGTGTGTGATAAATATGCAAACAACACAAAAATTAGGATCGGGGCAAATATTTTTTCACAGCAGTGTTCTTCAGTTTTTAATGAAGCACACCTCTACAGCCGACTCTCGGCAAAAGGCAGGTACGCTCCAGACAACCTTGCTGAAAGTGCCCAGGATGTAACTCACAACCGCTCTATCACGCTAGCCATGCTGCATCACCCGAGCGATGCTAGAGCAATCCCACACAAGCGCCAAAACAAACAAGAGTCACTCTGATAAGAGACAACTGGAAGAAGAAACAATTGAATTGCTTCTATCTGTACATGTGTCTGTCTAACTTCAGTACAAGTTCCACGATGTTGCTCTGGAAGAGTTGGACAAAATTGACAGCAACTTTCCTGGGATGATCCCTTCCGTAGGCAGATATAGTGAGTTTTCTGCATGTGCGCTATTCTTTCGCTCTCTCTCACACACATGTACACGGCAACCCCAATGTCGCACCAACCTCTGTTCGATCATATAGCGTTCAACGATGGCTCCCAGAAAGAGCTCCTCAAATTGAATGGCAACCTTCCAGTCAAGTATGAAGGTAAGATTTATATTTGGGAGCGCCTGGTTGCTTGTCGTTTGATGAAGCACACCAATGTCATATCCTCTCCTAGGACGCTCTTACAACTTCCCCATCCAGTTGTGGCTGATGGACTCTTTCCCAGTCACGCCTCCCATTTGCCTCCTAAGACCCACATCAGACATGATGGTCAGGGAAGGCAAACACGTGGACGCCCGAGGACGCATCTATCTACCCCTGTTGCACAACTGGGATCACGTATGTTGTTGTCGTTTGTAAATGTTCCGCGTGATTAGATCTGATAAGCTCTTTCTCCGATGCAGCCCAAAACATCAGTAGTACATCTTCTGGAGGAGATGATTTCCAAGTTTCAAAGGGATCCCCCTCTGTCATCTACCATCGCAGGGCACAAAGATCCACAGGAGCTCCTGGCGTTTGTCAATGACCTCCGTGTCAATGATAGTATGTCACATGAAACTGCTCTGTTGATGCTCACCACTTTGCATTGAACAGCAGCCTGTCCCCCTTTTCAATTTCAGATACCGTCAGACACCATGATCAGCCGGTCCACAGCGTCTCTGTTATCGGAGGAGGTGATTTAGGAATGGCTACAGTGATGAGCGTTCTGGCAAAGGTTTTCAAGTTAATTCATTAAGTACCATGCAAAAGTGGATGCACCAACACCATTCAGAATCAGAAAGCCTTTCATAGTCCCACAATGGGGACATTTTCAGTCCACAGCAGCAATTGAAGTACGCAAAGTATCATTTTCCTAAAGCTGTTTCAGCCGAAGAAGTATCGTTACATTTTGGCGTCAATCAATGGTACAGATATAGGAATTTATTTTAGATAAGTCACAATGACAGAGAATGATGTCACATATTATCGATTCTGGGTTTCATTCTCATCTCTGACTTTCAAAGGGTGGCATTTGTACTTTTTATGTCCCCCTTTTTCTACTTCCCACTTAACATACTTCAAAGCCAAGGACCGTTCATCAAAAGTGACTTTGAAGAGACAATGCTTCTTTATATATTTTTGCATTTGTACACACAATACTTACTCATTGTTTTTAAAGTCTTGCCCATATAATAATAATATAATAATAATAATAATACTCATCCCGGAAGTCACTCAAATAGATCAAAAGCTAGCTAGCTAGCTAATAGATAGCTTATTATAATACATTTAATTTCTAAACGCCTTTCAAAACTCTCAAGGTCACTTTACAGTCACAGGAGAAGTTTTTCTGTGGGTGAGCAGCGGCAGCCACACGTGCCGTGTTTACTCATCCCGGAAGTCACTCAAATAGATCAAAAGCTAGCTAGCTAGCTAATAGTTAGCTCATAATAATACGTTTAATTTCTAAGCGCCTTTCAAAACTCTCAAGGTCACTTTACAGTCACAGGAGAAGTTTTTCTGTGGGTGAGCAGCGGCAGCCACACATGCCGTGTTTACTCATCCCGGAAGTCACTCAAATAGATCAAAAGCTAGCTAGCTAGCTAATAGTTAGCTCATAATAATACGTTTAATTTCTAAGCGCCTTTCAAAACTCTCAAGGTCACTTTACAGTCACAGGATAAGTTGTCGCGACTTTGACGACGGGGTGACTGCAGCAAACATTTCGTCAACTTAAACCCAGCACATTGTATTCCTATGAGGTCGTAATCGTTTATTGCTGACGAGGATTTTTGCAGTAACCACCCCATCTGTCATCTCTTTAAATTTATTCGTCCTTTCTTCTGTTCTCCTCCAGTGTAAAGTTGATAAACTTGTTGATAGAGTGTTTATGCACATTAGTAAACATATTACGTTATTTCATGTTTATATTAGTAAACATATGTTTTTTCATGTTTAGCTTAGTATATATTATGAATTGTGCACGTTTAATTTCAGTCTAATTTAGTTAAATAAAACTATCAGTCTTATTAGTACAATAGCCGTGGAAGGAAAAAAGCAGCGGCTCCAACTTCAATCTAAGACCCGCCCAACACTGAATTGCTCGTGACCGATTGGACGGGAAAGGTCGACTTGTTCGCAACTGATTGGACAACAGATCGCCACTCTACGTTTAAAACTTGTAGGAGCGGGAGCTCGTTCTCTTTTGCTTTCTTGCCTTCTCTTGCTTTCTTTGTGCTCATGTCTTCGTCCCACCGAGAGGAGAAGTGCTTTCTCTGCCTCATTAGAATAAAGTAGATGTTTGTCCACCATCTATTGTACTTGCTGATATTTTTATCAAGTGAACTCCAGACAATGCGCGAACCAGGAAAGACAAACGAAGTTTTAACCGGACATTAATTGGTGCCGAAAAACCCGTGCTACGTCGACCAGCCTTTGCTCGAGGACCACAACCTGGGTGACCAGTCAAAGCGAGACGGGAGCTAAAGAAGCTCTTGGCGATTGACCCGTTTTATGATTTTTTCGACGGGAGACCCGCATTGAGATGCGCGTCAAATCTGCGCTTTGATTGGGACAACCTACGGAAGAAACGAAGTTTTTTTTTTCGTTCTTCACTAAAGCCTGTTCGCGGAAAATCCTCCACGCGAGAGACAGGAAGAATCACAACTTTCTGGTGGCAGTTGGGCTCCTCGCGTTCTGGCTGAAGGACTACACGGCAGCATTCAAAAGTTCACTAAGTAAGTAGCGCGCTAGCTAGCAGCCATTGTTTGAATGCATTGTGAGACCTCCTGGCCAGAGAGTCTCTTTTCCACTTGACTCACGTACGGACCGGTGTGAAGCGATTTTCGTTAGGCAAGGTGGCCAAATGAGAATACGTGTGCCGGTGGAGGAGTGCATATTAAGGTGCACGCAATATCCACACGCCGAAATGTGAATCGGAAGTTTTCCAGCGAAAGAATATTGTTCACAAGGTGGTGATAGCTGGGATTCAGTTTGTGTGGTGGACCGCTTTTAGTCTGTAGAGCGGAAGTGTTTTAGGGCAGCTGCTATTGTACTGAGTCGAGAGGAAAGAAATAAGATCAAAAATACATTTTTAACTTGGTTTGTCTATGCTAGCATCGTGGCTCAGAGAAAGTTCTTTGTCTCGGAGAGAAGAAAGGGTGGGGGCGAAGTCATTTGAGCCGTTGGTGTGTGTGTGTGTGTGCGTGTGTGCGTAAGAGCATTCCTTGTGTGTGTGCGTGAACGCGCATCCTGGCTGAGGATTGGCGCGAATCACGCCCTTTGTTCTTGGGTTTGAATCAACATCGCGAGGTGTGCTTCCTTTCTTGTGATAGCTAAAGAAGGAATTTGTTGTTGCAATCGTGAAAATGGGTGCTATTTTTTCTAAAAAGGCCCCAATTCATAGGGACGTAGAGTTTATGTCCAAAAAGTTCCCAGGTAGCGAACTTTATTGCAAGAAATGGATGGACTGTAGTACGTTCTCTGGTTCTTTACAACTCCAGCCTCTGAAGGAAGTTTTGTTTCTATTGAAACTTCAAGAAGCATCCGCGATGAAAAAATCTCTTGGAAAGATACGTGCCGAGATAATTGCCTGCGAAGCTTGGATTGCGCAAGCAAAAATCAGAGAGAGAGAGATGGAAGCCAAACGGATGAAAAAAGAGGAGAAAGCGATAGTTGCAATGTCTTCCAAAGTGAGCTCTGACGATGAAACTGTGGCTTCGTCTGTTGCACGTCCCAATGTAAAGTTGGTGGAAAATGGGAAGCAGCCATTGTTTCAATCCCCAGGGAGGCGAGGGGGAGAGGCGGGGGGCTGCCCCGTCGAGGCGCCACGACCCCCCCCCTCCTCCGCGGAGCTGAAGAAGGGGGAGGACGCCATTTGTTCAACCCCTGTGGGGCGGGTGGGCCCCCCTGCGTGGGCCCCCCAGGTGATGACTCCAAATGTCTGTTGGGCAGACCAGCAGAATGGAGCGCTTATGACCCCTACTGGAGGAATACGAGGATTACAACCTGAGATGGCAAATCAGATTGCCGCTGATTGTGTCTCTTCGCGTACGAGGAGCAAAGCAAATTGTTCTGGACAATTGTATCCGTTTGAAGAGTTGAATGGAATTGAAATGAATAATGGAAGCGACTGTGACGCTTTGCCACTGATTCAGGTAGCAAATCCTAATTCTTCAAGCATACATGATCAAACCATCTTGGTTTATCGGCCATGGGGCGACAGTGATGTTGCAGAGGCGTGTAAAGGACTAGGTGATGTTGTTGAAAATGCAGAAAGTTGGACTGAGAATTTTGAGGAATTATGTGCTTCTTATCAGTTGAATGGACAAGAAACACTTAAGGTTTTCAGGAGATGCTTGGGACACCATTGGAATCGGGTGAAAGGTGACTTCACTGGGAAAACATCGATGGGAACAAATATGACGTACGAGGAAGCGTCAACCCAACGAAGATTGGTTTGTGAAAACATCCGAACATTATGGAAGAAAACACCAAACTTTGGCTTGATTCAGAATTGTAGACAGTTACGTGGGGAAGATATTAACATTTTTCGGGGACGCTTGGAAAATGTTTTTCGAAACCACTGCTGTATTCCTGAATCTGCTGATGAGAATTCTATATATGTCAACCAATTCAAGCAAACATTTTTGCAGAATTTGACGCCGGAAATTGGAGATTTCATTCGCAAACATTATGTCCAACACCGGACTGGAAGGTTGGTTGATCTCATGGAATGGGCAATACACGCCCAAGAAGTGGTGAGAAAAAAGTGGGGAAATGGTGCAGATTCGCCGATGGAACATGTGATGGCATCTACCATGGGTAACATAATGGAGAACGTGTTATACCAGGATCGGATGAAGAGACGGATGCCGCACAATGATCGATGCTACAGTTGTGGCAGTGTAGGGCATATGGCTCGCCACTGCAAAAAGAAACCTATACCGAAAAGGAAACATGGGAAATCTTACAGACCTCCACCATATAATACGCGATATGGTGAAGGACATAAAACAAAACATTCAGATTGACGCGAGGAACCCCATTTCAACACTGATGACGACAGTCACAACAGTGAGGAATGGGAATCAATAAAACCAGTTGAAATCTTGGATTTGACTAATGTGTTTGCCTTAACCTTACCGGAAAACGAAAAACCTTATTATTGGCTAAAAATCGGGAAAAAGGATGTCAAATTTCTTTGCGATAGTGGTGCATGCAGATCAGTGTTAAGAGACACCATTCCAGGTGTCACTCCGAGTCGACAACAAATTTCTGTGGTATCTGCAGATGGGAAAGTGACATTGTTACCGATTTCCAAACCAATAAAAATTTTAGATGAGGGACTAAGTCCATACAAGGTCACTATGGTCTTGAGTGGAGAGTGTCCTATAAATTTGTTGGGGAGAGACCTGTTACAAAAATTGCAAATAGCTTTAATACCAACAGAAGAAGGGTATAAACCCAAAAAAGTGAATTTTCTGGAGTCCTTCGTAGTTGACGCTATGGGGGACCCAGTAAAGGTCGATTCACTAGAATTATCACTGATGGCCACTTTAGGGGCGGAGGACTTTCCAGACGTCCCTGCCACCCTTTGGTCATCGGGAAAAACTGATGTGGGCTTACTTAAAACAGCGAAACCAGTTGAAGTATTGCCTAAAACGACTTATCGACCAAGACTTAAACAATATCCATTGAAACAGGACGCTATTATTGGCATCACCCCTGTAATACGGGATATGGTGAAAGCTGGTATTTTGATTGAAGACCCAACTTGTGAATGTAATACACCGATATTTCCTGTTAAAAAAGTGGAATCTGGAGTTTGGAGAATGGTGCATGATTTACGACAGGTAAATAAATCCATACAATCACGTGCTCCGTGTGTGCCAGACCCGCACACATTATTGAACAGTTTAAAACCTGACAAAAAATGGTTTACAGTGATTGATTTGAGCAATGCCTTTTTCTCCATTCCATTACACAAAAATTCACGTCATTGGTTCGGATTTACATTTAATGGGAAAAAATATACATATACAAGATTACCACAAGGGTTTACAGATAGTCCTACAATTTTTTCACAGGAAATGTCTTCGTGTATTGCTGATTTTAAACATCCTGAATCTTCTCAGATTCTTTTGTATGTTGACGACATCTTAATTGCTTCACCGACTGCAGATGAGAACAAGACTGTATCAATAGCTTTGTTCCAATATTTAGCGAATACAGGTAACAAAGCTTCTTTGGATAAATTGCAGTTCTGTCAACAAGAAGTAGTTTTCTTAGGACATCTTTTGTCAAGAAAGGGAAGAGAGTTGACAACTAAGAGAAAACAGACAATTTTGCAGGTTCCTCGACCTAAGACGAAAAAACAGATGATGACGTTTTTGGGACTGTGCAATTATTGCAGAACTTGGATTCCGCATTATGCACAAGTTACCCAACCATTATTGACACTTATATACCAAGACGAAATGGCACTGAAAGACTCTATTCAGTGGACCGAAGAGGGCAGTAAAGCATTTACAGAATTAAAAAATTTGATAGCAAACACTAGCGTCTTAGCTTTACCTGACTATGACAAACCTTTTGTTCAAACAGTTGACTGCAAAGACAAATACATGACTTCAGTCCTGTTACAAAAGCATGGACAAAAGCTGAGACCAGTTGCATTCTATTCTAAAAGACTGGATCCAGTAGCTGCAGCTCTTCCAGCATGTGTTAGAGCAGTGTGTGCCGCAGCGTTGGCAGTTCAGTCGTCAGCTGAACTAGTACTTTTTCATCCCACAACGCTGATGGTACCACACTCAGTTGACTTATTGATTACAGGCACAAAAATGACCTTCTTGTCACCAGCACGACATTTGTCTATCATGACAACCCTGCTGGAACAACCACATATAACTGTTGAGAGGTGCAATAGCATTAACCCAGCGACACTTATACCTCTACCTGTGGACGGAGAACCACATTCATGCGTTGACAGAATAAATGAGAACTGCAAACCACGACCAGACTTAAAAGACATACCTTTACCTGACAGCATCTACCTGTACGTTGATGGCTCTGCGTCTAGGTCAGACGCAGGGGCTAACAGGGTAGGCTATGCTGTTGTGACCGATGTTGAAATTGTTGCTGATGGCTCATTACCAAACACGTATTCAGCACAAGCAGCAGAAATTGTTGCATTGACTGAAGCGTGTAAATGGGCGGAAGGGAGAACGGTGACGATTTTTACGGACAGTCAATATGCGTTTTCCACACTTCACTGCTTTGCAGCTCAGTGGAACCGCAGAGGAATGACTACATCGAACGGAAAATCTGTCGAACATGCAGATTTATTGAGAGGCTTATTGAAAGCTATCCTCCTTCCGAAAAGTGTAGCTGTATGCAAATGTGCAGCGCACACGAGAGCTAAAGACAGAATTAGCTCAGGCAATGCCAGAGCGGACACAGCAGCGAAGAACGCCGCTCAGACTACTTTCAATTTGGTCAATCAAGAAATGCGTGAATTAGTGCCTACACAAGTTTTAAAGGACATGCAAGCGTTAGCTACAAAGTCCGAAAAAGATTTGTGGCTTGCCGATGGTGCTAAGCTCGTTGATGAGTTGTATAAAATAGACAACAAACCATGTTTACCAAGAAACATGTTCCCTATGGTGGCTCGATTGAGCCATGGTAGTTCACATATATCAACAGGGGGCATGGTGTTTATAGCAGGGAAAGTATTCCATTTAAGCAGAGGTTTCAATTCGTATGCAAAAAACTTTTGTCGGAGTTGTTTGATTTGCTGTAAACACAATCCACAAGGTAACATGCGACCAAAAAGAGGAACATTTCCACAAGGGTCACACCCCTTTGAAGTGGTCCACATGGATTTCATTGAACTAAGCACAAGTAATTCTTATAAATACTGTCTGGTGTTAATTGATTCATTCACCAAATGGGTGGAAATTGTGCCTTCAAAGAAATCCGATGCATTATCCGTTGCAAAAGCATTATGCAAACATATTATTCCAGAACATGGCATACCAAGAATAATTTGGAGTGATAATGGACCACATTTTGTTAATGACGTAATCACCAAAATTTCTGAACATTTAGGTATTAAATTAAAAAACCACTGTGCATATCATCCACAGAGTGCAGGATTGGTTGAAAGAACGAATGGCACAATAAAAAATCGACTCAGAAAAACCATGGAGGCAACAGGCAAACCTTGGCCTGAATGTCTGTTTTTGGTTAAATTATATATGAGAATAACACCCACTAATAATGGCTTAACGCCTTTTGAGATCTTGCATGGCAGACCTTTCATCCTCCCATTATGGGAAGGTGTGCCCTGGCAAGAAAATGAATCAGATCCAGGTGCTTTGTTGGCAAAATGGTTGTGTGAAATGTTTACAACAAAAGAGGTTCAGTCAGCCTGTGTACTGCCGCAGTCTGCCCTGTTGTATCCACAGGACGAGAAGCTGCTTCGCCCCGGAGACCGCGTGCTGATCAGAGCGATTAAACGTAAATCCTGGTCGGCGCCAAAGTGGGAGGGGCCATTCACCGTGCTGATAACCACGCCAACTGCCATCAAAATCGCCGAGAGGTCCACCTGGGTGCATCAAAGCCACTGCAAAATCGTTCACCAACCAGATCCGGAGCAGGTGGAAGAGAGACGGAGCCAAACCACTCAATAGCCATGGGTTTGGTCCACATCATCTTGCTGTATGAATTAGTGGAGGCAATCCAGATGACGCACGTAAAGCCTCCCATTCCATCAGCCTGCCAAACTCCACCATTGCAACCAACGATGACAGAAAAGTGCCCTAGCATGGCACATCCTGTAGCCTGCTTGCCACTACAAGATGCAGGAATCATCTCATTTCCTCTTAACATCCTCAGGAACGAAGCACGACAAACGGGAAGTGATTACCCTCATGGTTCTTGGTACGCTCGTATCAAGTCAGGGAAGACTTGGACCACTGGTTGGGACTCAGTTGTGGTCCATTCTGAGCCCAAAACAAAATGGGTTCAAAATAGCTGTGCCCAAGAAGCAAAACGAATTGTCAGAAAGATAACTCAAGGGAACTGGTTAGGAACTGGAACTGGCACAATGACAGATATCCAACTCGTTATCGTAACCCACAAGGTTGCGGGATGCATGGACTTGAGACTCTGTCCTGATTTTCGTGAACATCACACTGGTTTTCCTGTAACTATATGCATGTTGTCATCTTTGACAACACCAGTCGTGACATCGCCTTTCCAGCGCAAACCGCACATCAAACCGACAGCCTGGATGGAAACACCTGACAAAAAAGCCCAAAATTCAGATGTCATGGACGCATTATATCAACCATTTGCAGGAGAAAAACATGACTGGAATCCGTTGTTATCAAACACGTGGTATCGTTATGCTACATTAATTGCTAAACAAAATAGGAAAAGTAATTGCTTTGTTTGTTCTTTTATGCCACATTCTGTAACGCAACAAAGAGTGCATTCAAAGGTATTTGGAGATAAAATGGCTCGAGCTGCGTATATGTTAATATCTTCGCATAAACCTGATCAACATTTTCCAGTTCTTCGCAATGCTTCGAGAGGAGAGATTGTTCCAAGTTTGGATACCATTTTGGAAACTGAAAATCAGGTTATGACCGAGAGCGGATTGCGATTACCAGTATGCGTTGCAATGTACGGTACAGGTCAAAATCTAGGTTTTATAGATGAGAATAGATGTTTATACGTGCTACCGTTAAACACCAATGTCACCATTTTACCTGTATCTTCACATCTTTGGTGGTTATGTGGTTGGAAAGTATATTCTTTTATTCCTCCGAAAGCCTACGGTATGTGCGCACCTGTTACTGTGACTGACAATACTTTCATCATTACCAGTCGTCCAGCACACCATCATGTGAAAAGAAGAGTGTCGTTTAAGCCCCACGATTCGATCTGGGGAACTGATGTTCCAGAACAATTCAAACACCATAGCACGGGAAGTAAGGTAATGTTAGCTCTTTTTCCACAAATTGGAGTAGCTAAAAACATGCTACGAATTGAAACAATTGACTACAGGTTTCAAGTGTTTGTAAACGCCAGTTTGGAAGTAGATGAAATGCAAAACACTGAAATTGCAGCAATTAGACAAATGGTGCTGCAAAATAGAATGGTTTTGGACCTTTTGACCGCGCCACAAGGGGGCGTCTGTGCTATGGTGGGTGATACTTGTTGTACGTACATACCCGAAGAAGCGAATTCCATAAACATGACTGATGCTCTGTCTGTTGTCAGGGATCTCAGAGATGCCATGGCCAAAGATCACCGGCCTGATCAACCGTGGATCTTTGACGGGCTCTTTGGGGGCTCTTGGTATAAGACTTTGCTCAGACTGTTTATCCCATTCGCAATTGTGATTGTACTTATTTTCTTAGTCATTGGTTGTATTATTCCATGCTTAAGAACAATGCTAATGAATATGATAACTAATTCTCAGGTGAATTACGCAAAGGTTTTGTATCAACAAATGCGTGAAGGGGACCCAGTGTTGTAGCTAGGGATAGTACACCATGGCCAGAGAGTGGTTGCTCCAAAGAACAAAAGCAAAAAAAAGAAAACGGAGAGCCGAGAAGGAGTTTTCCTCATTAAAAACCCTCAAAAATGGAGAGGTTATATATCACAGCAGCAAAATTGTGATAGAGGTTTTTCGCCTTCTCCATGGTAAGTTAAATAATATTAGACGTTGGATAGATGAGATTAGAATGGTTCCCTGTGCAATTAGTATGACGTGCATGCATGAAATCTTTTGGAAATGTATGAACTGATGTTTAAATGTACAACAGGAGGGAATGATAGAGTGTTTATGCACATTAGTAAACATATTACGTTATTTCATGTTTATATTAGTAAACATATGTTTTTTCATGTTTAGCTTAGTATATATTATGAATTGTGCACGTTTAATTTCAGTCTAATTTAGTTAAATAAAACTATCAGTCTTATTAGTACAATAGCCGTGGAAGGAAAAAAGCAGCGGCTCCAACTTCAATCTAAGACCCGCCCAACACTGAATTGCTCGTGACCGATTGGACGGGAAAGGTCGACTTGTTCGCAACTGATTGGACAACAGATCGCCACTCTACGTTTAAAACTTGTAGGAGCGGGAGCTCGTTCTCTTTTGCTTTCTTGCCTTCTCTTGCTTTCTTTGTGCTCATGTCTTCGTCCCACCGAGAGGAGAAGTGCTTTCTCTGCCTCATTAGAATAAAGTAGATGTTTGTCCACCATCTATTGTACTTGCTGATATTTTTATCAAGTGAACTCCAGACAATGCGCGAACCAGGAAAGACAAACGAAGTTTTAACCGGACATTAATTGGTGCCGAAAAACCCGTGCTACGTCGACCAGCCTTTGCTCGAGGACCACAACCTGGGTGACCAGTCAAAGCGAGACGGGAGCTAAAGAAGCTCTTGGCGATTGACCCGTTTTATGATTTTTTCGACGGGAGACCCGCATTGAGATGCGCGTCAAATCTGCGCTTTGATTGGGACAACCTACGGAAGAAACGAAGTTTTTTTTTTCGTTCTTCACTAAAGCCTGTTCGCGGAAAATCCTCCACGCGAGAGACAGGAAGAATCACAACTTTCTGGTGGCAGTTGGGCTCCTCGCGTTCTGGCTGAAGGACTACACGGCAGCATTCAAAAGTTCACTAAGTAAGTAGCGCGCTAGCTAGCAGCCATTGTTTGAATGCATTGTGAGACCTCCTGGCCAGAGAGTCTCTTTTCCACTTGACTCACGTACGGACCGGTGTGAAGCGATTTTCGTTAGGCAAGGTGGCCAAATGAGAATACGTGTGCCGGTGGAGGAGTGCATATTAAGGTGCACGCAATATCCACACGCCGAAATGTGAATCGGAAGTTTTCCAGCGAAAGAATATTGTTCACAAGGTGGTGATAGCTGGGATTCAGTTTGTGTGGTGGACCGCTTTTAGTCTGTAGAGCGGAAGTGTTTTAGGGCAGCTGCTATTGTACTGAGTCGAGAGGAAAGAAATAAGATCAAAAATACATTTTTAACTTGGTTTGTCTATGCTAGCATCGTGGCTCAGAGAAAGTTCTTTGTCTCGGAGAGAAGAAAGGGTGGGGGCGAAGTCATTTGAGCCGTTGGTGTGTGTGTGTGTGTGCGTGTGTGCGTAAGAGCATTCCTTGTGTGTGTGCGTGAACGCGCATCCTGGCTGAGGATTGGCGCGAATCACGCCCTTTGTTCTTGGGTTTGAATCAACATCGCGAGGTGTGCTTCCTTTCTTGTGATAGCTAAAGAAGGAATTTGTTGTTGCAATCGTGAAAATGGGTGCTATTTTTTCTAAAAAGGCCCCAATTCATAGGGACGTAGAGTTTATGTCCAAAAAGTTCCCAGGTAGCGAACTTTATTGCAAGAAATGGATGGACTGTAGTACGTTCTCTGGTTCTTTACAACTCCAGCCTCTGAAGGAAGTTTTGTTTCTATTGAAACTTCAAGAAGCATCCGCGATGAAAAAATCTCTTGGAAAGATACGTGCCGAGATAATTGCCTGCGAAGCTTGGATTGCGCAAGCAAAAATCAGAGAGAGAGAGATGGAAGCCAAACGGATGAAAAAAGAGGAGAAAGCGATAGTTGCAATGTCTTCCAAAGTGAGCTCTGACGATGAAACTGTGGCTTCGTCTGTTGCACGTCCCAATGTAAAGTTGGTGGAAAATGGGAAGCAGCCATTGTTTCAATCCCCAGGGAGGCGAGGGGGAGAGGCGGGGGGCTGCCCCGTCGAGGCGCCACGACCCCCCCCCTCCTCCGCGGAGCTGAAGAAGGGGGAGGACGCCATTTGTTCAACCCCTGTGGGGCGGGTGGGCCCCCCTGCGTGGGCCCCCCAGGTGATGACTCCAAATGTCTGTTGGGCAGACCAGCAGAATGGAGCGCTTATGACCCCTACTGGAGGAATACGAGGATTACAACCTGAGATGGCAAATCAGATTGCCGCTGATTGTGTCTCTTCGCGTACGAGGAGCAAAGCAAATTGTTCTGGACAATTGTATCCGTTTGAAGAGTTGAATGGAATTGAAATGAATAATGGAAGCGACTGTGACGCTTTGCCACTGATTCAGGTAGCAAATCCTAATTCTTCAAGCATACATGATCAAACCATCTTGGTTTATCGGCCATGGGGCGACAGTGATGTTGCAGAGGCGTGTAAAGGACTAGGTGATGTTGTTGAAAATGCAGAAAGTTGGACTGAGAATTTTGAGGAATTATGTGCTTCTTATCAGTTGAATGGACAAGAAACACTTAAGGTTTTCAGGAGATGCTTGGGACACCATTGGAATCGGGTGAAAGGTGACTTCACTGGGAAAACATCGATGGGAACAAATATGACGTACGAGGAAGCGTCAACCCAACGAAGATTGGTTTGTGAAAACATCCGAACATTATGGAAGAAAACACCAAACTTTGGCTTGATTCAGAATTGTAGACAGTTACGTGGGGAAGATATTAACATTTTTCGGGGACGCTTGGAAAATGTTTTTCGAAACCACTGCTGTATTCCTGAATCTGCTGATGAGAATTCTATATATGTCAACCAATTCAAGCAAACATTTTTGCAGAATTTGACGCCGGAAATTGGAGATTTCATTCGCAAACATTATGTCCAACACCGGACTGGAAGGTTGGTTGATCTCATGGAATGGGCAATACACGCCCAAGAAGTGGTGAGAAAAAAGTGGGGAAATGGTGCAGATTCGCCGATGGAACATGTGATGGCATCTACCATGGGTAACATAATGGAGAACGTGTTATACCAGGATCGGATGAAGAGACGGATGCCGCACAATGATCGATGCTACAGTTGTGGCAGTGTAGGGCATATGGCTCGCCACTGCAAAAAGAAACCTATACCGAAAAGGAAACATGGGAAATCTTACAGACCTCCACCATATAATACGCGATATGGTGAAGGACATAAAACAAAACATTCAGATTGACGCGAGGAACCCCATTTCAACACTGATGACGACAGTCACAACAGTGAGGAATGGGAATCAATAAAACCAGTTGAAATCTTGGATTTGACTAATGTGTTTGCCTTAACCTTACCGGAAAACGAAAAACCTTATTATTGGCTAAAAATCGGGAAAAAGGATGTCAAATTTCTTTGCGATAGTGGTGCATGCAGATCAGTGTTAAGAGACACCATTCCAGGTGTCACTCCGAGTCGACAACAAATTTCTGTGGTATCTGCAGATGGGAAAGTGACATTGTTACCGATTTCCAAACCAATAAAAATTTTAGATGAGGGACTAAGTCCATACAAGGTCACTATGGTCTTGAGTGGAGAGTGTCCTATAAATTTGTTGGGGAGAGACCTGTTACAAAAATTGCAAATAGCTTTAATACCAACAGAAGAAGGGTATAAACCCAAAAAAGTGAATTTTCTGGAGTCCTTCGTAGTTGACGCTATGGGGGACCCAGTAAAGGTCGATTCACTAGAATTATCACTGATGGCCACTTTAGGGGCGGAGGACTTTCCAGACGTCCCTGCCACCCTTTGGTCATCGGGAAAAACTGATGTGGGCTTACTTAAAACAGCGAAACCAGTTGAAGTATTGCCTAAAACGACTTATCGACCAAGACTTAAACAATATCCATTGAAACAGGACGCTATTATTGGCATCACCCCTGTAATACGGGATATGGTGAAAGCTGGTATTTTGATTGAAGACCCAACTTGTGAATGTAATACACCGATATTTCCTGTTAAAAAAGTGGAATCTGGAGTTTGGAGAATGGTGCATGATTTACGACAGGTAAATAAATCCATACAATCACGTGCTCCGTGTGTGCCAGACCCGCACACATTATTGAACAGTTTAAAACCTGACAAAAAATGGTTTACAGTGATTGATTTGAGCAATGCCTTTTTCTCCATTCCATTACACAAAAATTCACGTCATTGGTTCGGATTTACATTTAATGGGAAAAAATATACATATACAAGATTACCACAAGGGTTTACAGATAGTCCTACAATTTTTTCACAGGAAATGTCTTCGTGTATTGCTGATTTTAAACATCCTGAATCTTCTCAGATTCTTTTGTATGTTGACGACATCTTAATTGCTTCACCGACTGCAGATGAGAACAAGACTGTATCAATAGCTTTGTTCCAATATTTAGCGAATACAGGTAACAAAGCTTCTTTGGATAAATTGCAGTTCTGTCAACAAGAAGTAGTTTTCTTAGGACATCTTTTGTCAAGAAAGGGAAGAGAGTTGACAACTAAGAGAAAACAGACAATTTTGCAGGTTCCTCGACCTAAGACGAAAAAACAGATGATGACGTTTTTGGGACTGTGCAATTATTGCAGAACTTGGATTCCGCATTATGCACAAGTTACCCAACCATTATTGACACTTATATACCAAGACGAAATGGCACTGAAAGACTCTATTCAGTGGACCGAAGAGGGCAGTAAAGCATTTACAGAATTAAAAAATTTGATAGCAAACACTAGCGTCTTAGCTTTACCTGACTATGACAAACCTTTTGTTCAAACAGTTGACTGCAAAGACAAATACATGACTTCAGTCCTGTTACAAAAGCATGGACAAAAGCTGAGACCAGTTGCATTCTATTCTAAAAGACTGGATCCAGTAGCTGCAGCTCTTCCAGCATGTGTTAGAGCAGTGTGTGCCGCAGCGTTGGCAGTTCAGTCGTCAGCTGAACTAGTACTTTTTCATCCCACAACGCTGATGGTACCACACTCAGTTGACTTATTGATTACAGGCACAAAAATGACCTTCTTGTCACCAGCACGACATTTGTCTATCATGACAACCCTGCTGGAACAACCACATATAACTGTTGAGAGGTGCAATAGCATTAACCCAGCGACACTTATACCTCTACCTGTGGACGGAGAACCACATTCATGCGTTGACAGAATAAATGAGAACTGCAAACCACGACCAGACTTAAAAGACATACCTTTACCTGACAGCATCTACCTGTACGTTGATGGCTCTGCGTCTAGGTCAGACGCAGGGGCTAACAGGGTAGGCTATGCTGTTGTGACCGATGTTGAAATTGTTGCTGATGGCTCATTACCAAACACGTATTCAGCACAAGCAGCAGAAATTGTTGCATTGACTGAAGCGTGTAAATGGGCGGAAGGGAGAACGGTGACGATTTTTACGGACAGTCAATATGCGTTTTCCACACTTCACTGCTTTGCAGCTCAGTGGAACCGCAGAGGAATGACTACATCGAACGGAAAATCTGTCGAACATGCAGATTTATTGAGAGGCTTATTGAAAGCTATCCTCCTTCCGAAAAGTGTAGCTGTATGCAAATGTGCAGCGCACACGAGAGCTAAAGACAGAATTAGCTCAGGCAATGCCAGAGCGGACACAGCAGCGAAGAACGCCGCTCAGACTACTTTCAATTTGGTCAATCAAGAAATGCGTGAATTAGTGCCTACACAAGTTTTAAAGGACATGCAAGCGTTAGCTACAAAGTCCGAAAAAGATTTGTGGCTTGCCGATGGTGCTAAGCTCGTTGATGAGTTGTATAAAATAGACAACAAACCATGTTTACCAAGAAACATGTTCCCTATGGTGGCTCGATTGAGCCATGGTAGTTCACATATATCAACAGGGGGCATGGTGTTTATAGCAGGGAAAGTATTCCATTTAAGCAGACACATTGATTTAACACTCGCAAGTCCATGCATTGACAGTTCAGTATACTTGCAGACTTAAGTTGCATAAGCTTGAATGCAGTAGAATTGACATGATCGATCATCGATACGATTAGTTCAGTCGAGTATCGCAGGTCAGATTGAAACGTGACACGCATAGTCTTCTGAGTACTACGTAAGTCAGTACATTATTGACGTTAGTGCACTGGCCAAGAGCATTATGCATGGAAGAGATATTAGGTACATACTAGCGTGTAGTTATGTTGCTAGTGGACGTCTAGTGGCATAGTCTGACAGCTGTCTAGTTACATCGGTAGCTAGTTAGTATGTCAGTGCTATGCAATCTTGTGATCAAAGTGTAGACAAGTATGACGATCTGCAGTACGTAGATTTCGATGCTTATCAGGTGTATCAGCGTTAGTACTCTGTCGAATGTGATCAAGCATGCTGAGTGCATATGAGAGTTGACTAGGATAATCATTGGAGAGAATCAGTCGAGATTTCAGATGAGCTGCTGACGTCGTTGATCAAATGAGTTGTGATGAGCACTTGTAAGATCGCTGTGAATCGGTATCGTCGCATGATTTAACGATCTTGAGGAGTGCATGCGACTGTCCATTCGGATAGAGCTAGGTTGACGGCATGGCTAATCAGTTCAAGTTACGACAGTGTGACTTCAGACCTGAGAATGGAGGAGATGCACGATGCATATCGTGAGCACGAGTCAGCACATGACGTGCATGTGAATGTAGTTGAATGTGATGTGCACGTGCCGTGAAGTCTGATCATTATTGCATGATCAGATGGAATGATCAGGACAGTGCAACAGGACAGTAGTGAGAAATGACGCTTGAGATTAGACTGTGTAGGAAGATTCAGGAAGTGAGTGCAATATGTGAAGCTTAGGGATGAGGGAATGCGTGAGTCACATGGTACGATGTTCACAGCTGAATGACGATGAGATGCATTCGCAGTACTGGTTCACTTGGAGTACCGACATGTCAGCTGTGACAGTGGTCAGAATGAGATTAGTCATGAAGTCAAACTAGGTTGCAGAATTTGATACTGACGAACTGTGCAAGTACGACATGCGATGTCATAAACGTAGATGTGAGAATGAAATCATTGAGTTGCAAGTTCAAACATTGTACAGACTTGAGTTTCATATGTTCGAAGTAGATTAGAGAGTCGTAAATTGCGACTGATGCAAGTGTACTCGTCAAAGTTTGATTGCACGAAATGTGAAATTGCAGGACAATTAGAGAAAACCAAAAGTTGATAAGCTTCAATTGGTTCTTCAGAAAAGGAATTTGGCAAGAAAAAAACTGTGGCTGATGGAAAATCGCGAATTATAGTTGAGACAGCGTATTAAAAGAATTGTAAAATGGAATAGAAAATTACATGCAGTCTTCTATAAGTCGATAACGCGGAAATCATTTGGCCGGAAAGATATACACATGGCTGGAGTTCTTGTTCTGGACGCCATCGCAAGAGTACAGAAGATGGAAATTTAAGCGATGTGTAGCACAGATGTTCGTAACTGTGCCAAATGAGGCACAGCAATGAAAGAAGCCAATGAAAAGAAGTATGCATGTGGCAATTGTAGATTTACCGACTCAGATAAATCTTTGAAAACTGACGATGAAATTCTGAAATATGTGGAGAATCGCTGAGAAATAGATCAACAATAGTGGAAGGACTATAATAGAAGCGAATATTCATAAATCTTAAGGGACAGAGACAGTAGGTAAATGCAGATTGAACATGGAAAAAATTGTACTGAGTCAAAGCTTGGAATGAAACTAGGTGGGAATGACGAATGTCTGGTTAAGATTACTGTAGAACGCGGAAATAAGAGAACTTCGGAAACTGGCAAGAACGACAATGAGATTGCAATAGATGTCAATTCCAGAATGGGACGATTAAATCTTGGGAGTAGAACGAGTTACTGTGGAAACTATAAAGTTTCAAATCCTGTGGTAGCAATCCTTGTGAGAGAATGGGTGACTGCAGCAAACATTTCGTCAACTTAAACCCAGCACATTGTATTCCTATGAGGTCGTAATCGTTTATTGCTGACGAGGATTTTTGCAGTAACCACCCCATCTGTCATCTCTTTAAATTTATTCGTCCTTTCTTCTGTTCTCCTCCAGTGTAAAGTTGATAAACTTGTCTTCATTGATGTTGCTGAAAGTTCCACGAAAGGTGGCAGCACAGATCTGGAGATATTCAGGCTTCCGAAGGTGGAAGTTTCCAGAGGTATGTAGTTCTTCACACAGCCACAGTCAATGTGCATACGAAAACCAGCTGGAGGCAAATTATCGACACTCCTTAATTTGCCTCACCAATTATATGCACTGTCAAGAATCCTATAATTCATTCATTGAAATGACCTGAAGCATCTGTCTATTTGAAAACTCAGTTTGGCCCTTGAGCACAAACCAGCCCTGCACTCAATAATTTGATTAGCTTCCATGTACGTCGAGGAATTGTGCTGGCAAGGAATTTCCCGCATTCTTCATCTGCTTGGTGCTTTCCGTCTTCAACGTGGCAGCCATTTTTGACATTTTGACTCTGTTCTTGTCAGATTTGTCTGCCTCCAAGGGCTCCCGGGTCATCGTGGTGACTGCCAACGCATGGAGCGGCGATCAGTCGTACGTAAGTGTGGTCCAAACAAACGTCGACTTGTTCAGAGGGATTATTCCAAAGTTAGCGCATCTCAACCCCAGCGCCGTCATGATCATCGCTTCTCAGCCAGGTGAATGGATCTGCTGGTAGTTTTCGACCATGGTGTTCTGATGTTAACCCTCATTTTATGTTAAGTTGTCAATTTTACCCCTTTCCATTTTTGTGTTGACACTGGATATCCTTTCCTTTTCCTTTCTTCAAAACAGTTCGAAAATATCCCAATGGCATAGAAAACATGTCTCTCTTCAAGTATGTTTACAACATCTTAAAAACCACTTGTTGCTGCTGATGTTACCTATTACCTGCATTTAACTCTTTTGTGTGGATTTTTACATACAGTACGGGTAAAAATGACCCTCAACATAATTGTATCATATGTCTCATATGAGGCTTAAGAAATTAATTCATCTATTCTTCAGTAAGAAAGTGCAGTACAAGGTGTACTTGAGAGTTTATTGATATTGGGTTAAAGGGCCAGTTGTAGTTCATCTCAAAGGTGCTCGATGCGGTTGAGGTCAGGGATCTCTTCCACAGCAAAAGCGTTCAACACATTTAATTTAAAGGACCTTGTTGACGCACTGGTGGCCCCGTCATGTTCACACTGTTCTCTTACATCCTGTAGTTGTGCAAATGAAAAGATGTACAATATTTTATTGGTAGAAGCTGACTGTGACGTACAGCTCTCTTAATGAAGTAGTACTGTTCTACATCAGTGAAAACAACAACAATGGAAAGAAATCATATGATTTAAATTGAGAGCCAATCAAGGTCCTGAGTAGAAGAAATTCAATACTGTGTCTTTCTACCTTCTCTCCAGTGGACGTGATGACCCACGTTGCATGGAGACAGAGTGGCCTCCCGCCAACCCAAGTCATCGGAGCAGGCTGTAATTTAGACTCTGAGCGTCTCGGTCACATTCTGGATATTTCCTTGAATACTCACAAACAAGCCTGGGTCATTGGAGAGCACTCGGACAATAAGGGTAAATGTTTGCATGCTTTTGAATTTTGGCGCGAGTTCAATTGTATTTGACCTGCTTTCCACTGAAACTAATTTGTCACACAGTCCCTGTGATGAGTACCAATGAGCCGGGTTCCAACCAGGGGCTGGAAATCCCAGGATCGGGGTCCACCAAACCACTGCTCAGCAGGTTAGATCATCTATCATTAATGTCATTCAAGACAGGATTTTTGATAATACGTATTTGAAGAATGTCTCTGTCGTTGTTGTGTTCTTCCAGAGCCTTTGATATCATGAAGAATCGAGGTCAGCGTTCATGGTCTGTCGGTTTATCTATTGCTGATATCACAAATAGCATCCTTACAGATACGAAGAAAGTCCACTCCATCACCACTCTTGCCCAGGTGACACATGATAAAAAGTTACTGTCGCCATCAGCACCACAACTTGTATTTATTTATTTTTTAATCATGATACAAGTTACCATTTGGAGTAAAACTGGACATACATTAACATTCCTGGTCAGCCAGGAGACACAGTATCTCCAATATGTCCTTCGTCATCCGTGAGGCTTCCTGCTGCCAGTGGTATAGAGCATCTCACCAGGGAATATTTTTGAGAGTTAACTGTGCAGATCTTTGTTTATATTTAGGCCCACAATGCATGCTTTCTTTCTATGTTCAAATGAGGGCTATTTAATGGATGATTCATGTGCACTGTTTGTCTAGGGCTGGGGCGGCGTAGGAGCAGAGGTATTCTTCAGCTTACCGTGCCTTCTGGGGTCGAGCGGGTCCATGCGCCTGGCTGGTGTGTCACTGGGCCAGGAGGAAGACACTAAGCTGAAGGAGAGCATCAAATCGCTCACGAACCTCATGACTCAGCTGAGAATATGAAGGACAGTGATTGTATTGTTTTTCAGTTAGAGCGGCTGCATTGATCAGTCAAGAAGTGGCTTGTTACTTGTTGGCCTTGAGTCACAAATTTGTACAAATTCTATATTTATACAAAACCCATGGGAATATTTTGTGACAGAAATTGTAATTTGTTACATTTTACATTAAGGTTTGCATGTTGACAGTAACTACAAAAACACTTTCTTCTTTCGATTATTTTCAAGGTATAATAAGTATGATGCATTTTTTTCTCCAACCACATAAATGTGGTACTGGGGCAAGAATCATTGAGTGCAGTGCAACCAAAGTATTTTGTATTTTTTAATTATTGAACAGAATTTGCTCTTTGCACAGCTGGGCCATGAACAGAAGGATACTAACATGTTTGCGGGAGTGCAATAAACCAAATGTTCACCCAGGTGTCTGAGTGAGAAGGAAGAAAATGTGCACCATTTCTGTGTTTCTAAAACTTATTGCTGCCCAACAAAAAGCGACTGGACACAGTGTCTCTAAATGTTAATGCATTTCTCTGTGATGGACTGGTGACAACCAGTCCAAGAAGTTATCGGACTTTAAGCAGATGTCAGGTGGGCTCTGTTGGATTCCAGATTCAGCAACTCTCAAGATGACCCATGAAGAAAATTTATGAATAAAATTTTTCATTTGTCACAAAATAAAAATAAAATACAAAGCTAAAGTATAGCACTGGACCGTGATAAATACTACCTCTATTAGGGCTGTGTATTGTAATACAACCGCATCAATCATATTCAAGTCTTGTCGAATACAGAATTGTCAAATCTGCTGCATAGGAGTGAAAACATAGAAACCAGTTGAGCACCAACAAAGAAGGGCAATTCTTTTTGCTGTTTTAAAAAAAGATATCACTGACATGTATTTTTTTTTGATATATAAATTTAACAGGCAATACAATATTTACAACAATAACATACAATGTGTATTTAGGGATTTAGGATACATTCTGATAAATGGCGGGATCCACTTCAATCTGCCTTTTAAACTATAATGAGACTTAAATTACACATCTCCAGAACATTTACATCGAGCCATGACTTCAGCTTTACAACGACCTAACCTCAGACTCATCATATACACAAAATATATTAAATATGTCTTCATATTCTTTGAAATGCCTTAATACAGAGCAATAACTATGCCTATACGGGATGCCATTTTAGAGGATCATCCCTGAACATGCAGACCGTAAGAGAAAAAAAAAACTACCACTAGAGGGAGATGTTCACAAGCGATCATTTTTCTACTGCATATGTTTGCATTTTACTTCAATTTACAGAATGCGGGTTCACTAAATTACACACTGTAACCAATAAAGGTACAACAAAAACAAATGATAACAGCTGTGTAAACAACGCTTCGTGCCCGTTGATGTGGAATTCAAGGACAGGAGCAAAAATCAGGAAAGTCAATGCACAAGCAAGATGCGTGGTAAGGCAAACAGGGGTTGTCGGTACAAAACTTTAAAAAGAGCTTCTAAAAAAGGTTCAGTCATAGAAATTTGGGAATATTGATAAAACACAAACACCCTTGAAGCCACTATGGCAAGATGCGTTTATTCTATATCCCACAAGTGTGCTAAATTCTTTTGTGTGTTATCATCTCACGAGGAAAACAATATATTTTCACCACTGTGACATTACCACAAACTTCTAGAATGGATGGGACATACTCATAGGACAACTACATGTTAGTAGTTGGGGAGACTGCACGAGTTCACATCTGTGTGCTACCAGGGACAATCTAAAATTCTCAAATGAATTATTAGCATTTCAGAAGTGCAAGTAAAAGCCCGCCGGTATTAAGTTGCGCAGTTTTGCCTGATCTATTTTGTGTCTTAGTTGATCTACTAGTGTGCGATAATGTGATACAATAATGAACATGTGTTCCTATTAAAACACTGGTTCTACCGATGGGCTGCATTTTTTTCGACAAGTGCGCAGATAGGTCATGCAGTAGTGGGGCAAATGTCACTAAATGTCGCTGGACAGATGCACATCAATTGTTTCACGAGTGCACAGAAATGTTATTCACTGTTATAAAAACATCACAAGGAAGACATTCGACAATAATGCACTAATAATGTCGACAGAGTGTCACCATACATGGAAATTTCAGTGCAAGAGTACAATATGTAATAAATGTTCAAACTGCTTATCATGGAGACCCACTGAATAGCTACTGGCCTTTTAGTCAAACGTCTTAAACTGGTATGCTCAGTCAATGTGTGAGTTCCACTTCAAAAGGTGATCGACTTTGGAAGTTGCAGTTGAGCAGGAGGAATCCTGCAAAAGTCAGGGCTGGATTGAACCTCCAGCATCCCCAACTGTCCCGAGAAACGGGGGTGACCCGGGGGAGACCTGGTGTATAGGAGTGGTGCCGGAAAGGCAGAACGGTCCCTGGGGCCTCGAGAGAAAGGCTTTGAGTATGCGGTGGAAGACGTGGCTCTGTGACAGCGCTGGGGAGAAATTCTGTCTGCAAAGTTGGGCGGAGGAGGAGGGATGATGATGGAGTCCTCCACCCAGTGATCCTCTCCTTCATATTCTGGTTCCTGAGGTAAACTTGGAAGAGCGCAATGCAAGGGCGGTAGAGGAGAAACTGATGGGGGGATAAAAATGGGGGGCGGAGGCAGTGGATAGTGAGCGGGGTCATAGTCTCTGTTCAAAGGATCTTCTTCAGGGGTGGACCCCAGCAACCTCTCTGGGCAGCGATCGTCGTCATCTGCTTCGGAAAGGTTGTCGTATTGGGAGGTGTTGGAAGGTCGCCTGTTGGCTGAAGATGCCGGAACATACAGGGACACGGGAAATTTGGTGGGTTTGGGGGGAGGGACCTTAAGAGAGGAAGATGTGAAGTCACGAGGCGAGGACACCAGCGACTTAGGGGGCACATCTGGACAAAGCTTTAAAGTTGCGACAGATAGGGGAGAAGACTGACTGAGGTTTTGCTCGTCTTCTGTAGAGTAAAACAATGGTGGAGGTGGAAGATCTGGAAGGTCCAATGTCTCTGTATGCATGCTAAAATCCTCCAAAGGAGGCGCTTCATAAGGTGGCGGCCAACTCATTGGCTCCTCTTGGGAATCTGGGGAGGCATACATTTTTTCTTCCTGTGCTTTTTCAGACACATGTTCTTTCACAATACTGACATGATTTACCACAGTAGAAGGTTTTGCTGGCTTGGGAGGTAATGGAGGTGCTCTACAAGGCATCAAGGTAGATGATGTCACTTTAGTGAGCAATTCAGTCAGGTCAGGTAATCGGAACGATGGTGTGCTTGACCTGCTGGTGCTTTTTGAATCCTGAGGCTTGACGTCCTGCGCCCTGATGCTCTCCCTATTAGATGGGCGGAAAGGTTGGTGATCACTCTTCATCTCAAGAGGCGATCCAGGCTGCAGAGGGAGTAGGAAAATTGGCCTCTCTTGACCGAGCGGCTTGTTTGGTAGCTCCTCTGACTTTGCTAAAAACAAAAATATGTCAGGCAGGGCATAAAAAAGGCCCTTCGATTTTCAAACTCCAATTTACAGTTAAGCATGGGACATGCATCATGATAATCAGGCCAAATTGCCATGTAAGTTAGCAAATTCTGAGATAGCTCTAAAAGACCTAGCTCAACAAGTTGGGGGTTACTTAAATTGATATCTCCCCGCCAATCTGTACTGACCACTGCTACATATATTAAGGTGGGAAAAGAATGTACCAGGAGGAGCTTGGTCCAACTTTTTACTGCGTAGCTCAGACATGGCTGCCTGGAGTTGCTCCACCACAATGTCATCTGGAAGAAGGAACGAACCAGCCAGCTGCTCCTGAAGAAACTCCCTCAGGTCCTCCAACTGAAACTTCAGCAAACGCTCTGATTGGACACAAAGAATAATGATATGTTGCACTTAAGTTAAAGTGGAGCTACAAATCAGATGCATTTGGATTATTTTGTTTAAATATGATGATGATGATGACGATGATCATTTTTATTATGACAGAGAGTAGACTTTGTGAAAAATTCTGTAAAAAAACCTTGAGCGTATTGTCATCTCTGCTAGCTTAGCTGTTGTTGTACAGTCAGGCCTCGGTTTACGAACACCTCGCCTTACGAAATGTTCAGTTTACGAACGTTAAATTTATGAAAATTAAACCTTGGCATAAGCACTACTTTTCGGGATACACATGGAGCGCCGCCCCACCACGGCTGGCGGAGTAATCTTCGGCGGAAGAACACCAAAGCACACGACCAAACAGCGCCCTACCTTTCCACGCCCCCTTTATCTGAATGCACACGTCGACCGTCTTCAACGATACTTTTGCTGTTATGGGACCGAAAAATACCCCACCACAGGCTCGTGTTCAGCCGAAGAAGACACAAAACAAAATTACAGTCGAGGAGAAGAAGGAGATCATTGAGAAACACGAACGAGGTGTGCGTTTGTCTGATTTAGCGGCCCGGTACCGATATGCTAATTCCACCATTGCTACCATCCTTCGCAACAAAGTTTTACACAAAGGCTTTATTTACTTGATGCTTTCACATGACTAATGACACTGAACTATCCCTTAGGGATTATTGGAAGGACCATTTGTGTATACAATGTGTATCATTGTGTTCAGCTGATAGAAAAGGCTTGGCATGATGTTACCCTTCGATGCTTGAAAGCAGCATGGAAGAATTTGTGGCCCGCATGCATCCTTGAGAGCGACTTTGAAGGATTTGACCCTCATGACTCCGTTGTTTTGGACGACATTTTTTTCATTGGACAGAACATGGGACTCGAAGTGGATGCAGATGACATCAAGGAGCTTGTTGCTGACGATAATGAGGGACTCAACACAGAGGATTTGATTTGCCTTCAAGACGACAAGCAGAAGCAAGCCATTCTGGAGTTGTCATCTGAGGGCGAGGAGGAGGAGATGGCTTCAGCATTAAGTGAGAGCATCAAGGCAATGTTGGCTAAGTGGAATGATGTGCAGGTTTTTATTGAACAGTTCCATCCAAAAAAACTGTGGCTATGAGAAACATCAACATGATGTTGTAAGACATCCTTGTAAGACCTTACAAGTCAGAAAGCAAGGTGTCAATTAAGTGCCATCAACGACCATCACAAATGTAAATAAAGTGACTTTATTATACAGTGCAGTGTATTTCTTTCATTACAATACAATAGCACATTTATTATACATAGAATAAGGTATGTTGCGTGTAGTTTTAAGGCTTATTTAGTTGAAAATTATATTTTATGGAGACCTGGGAACGGATTATTCTCATTTTAATGGTTTCCTATGGGAACTTTATTTTTGGGATACACACTTTTCACCTTACACACTCTGTCTGGGAACCAATTAAGTTCGTAAGCCAAGACCCCACTGTATTTCGAAGCAGCGCACGCATAGCAGAGAGCAGCGGACTTAAAGAGTTTGTTGTTTCTCTTTAATCGTAAGTAGGCTCAGATCTCCCTGGCAAGTGACACGCAGATTTGATGTGTCCCAGAGCTTGATCGTGGTGTGGAGTCGAGCAGGGCGTTTCGTCTTGCTGTGATGTCCGTCCGACGCCCGGCGTGATCCGGGCGTGCCTGTGCGGGTCTTTGCAAGTCTCTGAGTCTGTATGAGTCCGAGATGATTCTGACTCTCTCTGTCCCGCGACGGCTACTTTTATACCCATTTTCATGCGTGGAAAATGCGTCAGGCTGAGACGCACATCAAGGAGATCAAAAGGCTTGAAAGACTTCAAGGATGCGGTGCGCACCGGTGACGCCACAGACTATCGAGTGCATGCGTCAAATAATTGATTGTGAACCCTGCCATAGAGCAACAGACAATTCATTGTTGTGTTCAAGTTAGGAGTTTCACAACAGGTTTGTTTAAGTATCTACTGTGCCAAGGGGATGCTCAAACTGTAGAAAGAATCAATGATAAATCTGCCTGGGAATTTTCTTCACAGCCACCACTTGCATTACGTAAGCCATCCGGTGCGGAAGCAAGCCAAACAGAGGGATGCATCATGCAGAACTATAGTAACAACAGCCAATGCGAGTTCAAAAAGCTGTGTATCCTGTGTCCAACACATACAGAGACGAGTCACAGAAGGTGAGCCAATGGGTCTCCTACTCACTCTTGTGTAATTTCAGGGTTGTGTAAGCCATTGCAGTCAGCATCTTCTCCCCCTCCAGAATATAGATGTCCCATAAGCGTAGGGTTAGGGTGAAGGGGCTCTGTTGTGTAACAAGACAGGACAGAAACCATGTGATTAAAAACTATAATTTCATATGCTATGATAGGGCACTGCCGTCAATAATTTATAACAAATAATTTCATCAATAAAAATGTGCTCATTTTCCCGATTTTTGAATGTTCATTCCTTGACACAGTGGTTGATATGATATGAGTTGTGGTAAAGCAGGGCCCATTAGTAGTCTTGTGGTTCACATTGCCAAGTCACCAGCTGGGATATGTTACAGCAATGATTCTCAACAGATGAGTCGGGGTCTCAGAAGTTGGTCGCGGACCTATTTTGAATGAGTCGTAGACAGCTAGTAAAAAAAGTTGCATGTTCAGGGGTGGAGCTCCCCGAGTTCCCACATGGAATATATTGGGAAAGAAATGTTACTTCCTTGTGCATTAGCGACTGGTTTGCTCTCGAAACAAATACAGTGCGACTGCCGCTGGCTGGCGGATGTCATTGCTAACAATAAGCTTTGGGTGGCAGATCAAAATCAATTACTGTAAAACAAAGTTTTGAAAATACAGTAAAGTCTGGTTATATCGATATTCTCGGGCGTCAGGAAAAAATATTGATATAACCGGACAATCTATATATCCGATCCTGCGCCGAACTGCATTAAAAGGGGGCAATAAATAAGGGATCTTGGATATGGCATGTAATTTTCTCCTTGAGTTCATGGATTGCGTATCTAGCATGCTTTTATACTGTAGTAAAGTGAAAAATAAACGTATGCATTAAATAAAAACATCATTTATTATTTTCATAACGCACTCTTGCAATAGTGACTGAGTAGCACTCGACATTGTTCTATACACACAAGAGAAACCAGCATGTACATAATGTATGAAAAACAGTGATTATTGAAAGCGATAAAGATATCTGAATACAACACAATTAAATACATGTATGGAAAACAAAAACTGCAACGTTTACATTACTTACGTTGATAAAGTATTCTGCGGCATGTCGAACTCTTTCGCAATGGAGGATTTGCTTCTTGTAGGATTCTCCTCCACAGCCACTATTGCCTTGTACAGTGATACCTCGGTTCTCGACCATAATTCGTTCCAGGACCCTGTTCGAAAAGCGATTTTTTCGAACACCGAAACCATCTCTTTGCTCCTGTCACTTGCAAGTTGACAGCGGGGGCGCCTCTCCCGGCCGTTCTCCACCTGCTGTCAATTCTCTAATCACGGACACGGGGCATTTATACGGTTCGCGATCACCTCGCCAATGCCGGATGATTGACTCAACTCGCCACCGTACCTTGACTCTTCCTTCGATGCGCGAGTGTATCCGGTCCGAGGTATTTTTCCTGCGTCCCGTAAATTTATGTCATCTTCCGGGATTGTGTAATTTTGCACCCTCGTGTGCCATTTGCTTTTTGCCGTAGTAAGCGGGTCACCCCCTGCCTTCTTACTCGCTGTGTTTTCTTTTATTCGTGAATAAACATTCTGCTTGGCTAGTATACGTCTCTGCCGCCTGCTTTGGGATGCCAAACATTCCACTACGTTCCGACGAGTCAGCTTTGACAGCTACGGATGACTCGGCTGCAGCATGTTCTTTTCTCTTAAAATATCTATCCATTGACACTTGCTCTCACTCCCACAGCCACATCACTAGATTTAACAGACTCCTTATTCTTTAATATCGTACTGATTGTAGATTTCGCCATGCTGTATTCCCTCGCCAGATCAGACACTCGCACACCTCCTTCACATCTTGCGATTATTTCTTTCTTAAATGCAATAGTTGTACGCACTACTTTTCTTTTGTCACTTTTAGCAGCACTTACTTTCTTTGGAGGCATGATTAGGGCTAAAACTCTTCGTACACCTATATTAAATGCTAGAGCAAAACGCAGCACGTCCGCAAGCGACAACAGTTGGTCACGGAGAGAGTGATACACCCGTACGCCGCTCAGCACCCCACCTTCGCATACGCACTCACGCGTCGTATTGGCGTTCGAACACCGATTGGTGTTCGAACTACGAAGCAAGAATATCTCGAATATTTTGTTCGAACTCCGATTTGTTCGAACTGTGAGGCGTTCGAGAACCAAGGTACCACTGAACTTCGTTCCGATATCACAATTCTTACGTTTCCCCATGGTTGAAATTGGTATTGAACAACTGTATAAGAAGATTACAGTATGTTTCGGATGCTATTGCAGCAGTAATGAAAGATGTGAGATCTGCTACACCGTTTTTATAGTGCTCGAGGATGACACGGAAGCAGGTCACGTGTCTGGTCACGTGTCTGGGGGATCTTTAATATGGCATGTAATTTTATCCTTCTTTAATGACTACAGGTATTTTTCTAAAATTCAACCAATGCAACATCCTCACGCTTCAGCAGACAAAACCATAAACATTGTTGCAAAAAACGATTGCATTCATATATATATAACACTGCAACAACACAAACTGCAACGTTTACATTACTTATTCTGCAACATTTGAAAAAAAAAAATCTGCCATCTTCTTCTGCTTCCCATTTTCACCTTTAAACACAAAAGATTCAATATTGTTTAACATTTCTAAACAATGTGATGCATTTTCTCTTGACTTGAAGTAAGCTCGTAATTCCATAGCACGTTGCAACGCTTGTGTCTTCGTTGGAGGGTGTATGCAGTTGGTTCTTCATCCTCATTATCCTCGTCATTCTGGGAATCTTTTGGGGCCTATTTAGCTTGAATTTCTGCTGCGATGTATGCATCTGACGAGCTTCGGAATGTCGCAATTCATTATCAACTGCAAGATACGATGCAATGTCGGCGACTTTTAGCTTTTCAGCCAACACTGCAAGAGGAATGTGGTCTTCTCTATCCTCTTTATCCTCTTCATTAGCTGCAGATGTTTCTTCACTGCAGCGAGGTAACAATTCTTACGTTTTCCCATGGTTGAAATTGGTGTTGAACAACTGTATACTGTATAAGAAGACTACAGTATGTTTCAGATGCTATTGCAGCTCTGATACACAGTGCAAGACACGAAAGCTGGTCACGTGACCAACGGTGTGACCGATACAGATATCGCTAATGGTGGTACTGTATAGAAATCCTTAAGCAAATATCGATTCAGTTTTAGCTGCTTTTGTATCGATATAAGCAGAGCAAAATGGCTGGCGGGAGATGAAAAGGGCACCGCAATAATCGGATTATCGTAATAACCCGGTATCGTACTAAACGGAACTAGTTATACATAAAAGACTAGAAATTGGCCGGGAAAAGAAAATAGTTTCGTAATATGCAGTACTATCAATATAACCGATATCGATATAACGAGACTTTACTGTATCATGTAACACAGGCTATATTTAACCCCTTTAAAATGTTGTTCTTGGAGTAATGTGGGCCCTCCATTCATGGCAGAAGGAAACAGGTGAAGAATCACTGGCCTACAGAATGTTTGAAATTGATCACGGGCCAAGGCAAAGACAAAAAAAAACAGATGGAATGAGAAATCGACACTCACTCTGTCAATAAAGCACTGGAGGAACCACTTGGTGGTGTAAACCCCACATGACATCTGCTCCTTGTCCTGTGAAGTCCATGAGGAAAAGGTAGTCAAAACTTTCACAGTCCAAATGAATCTATCAAAACCTTGAAAAAAACAAAAGCACTGGCGCAAGCCCTTGTAAGCTGTCTCTTGGTCCTTCAACGTTGAGAGAAAGAGGCAAACAGACGATTGATCTGAATGTGCTGCCACTCACCAGGTGCTTCCTCAGTTTAGGCAGCATTTTGGAGAGTATCCGCTCATGGTGGGCCTGGAAACGCTGCAGTTTGGGAAATCCCGGAATGAAGAAACCTAGCTCAGTGGAAAAACATGCATCAGAAGACCATACATGGTGGCTGGGAGAGACATAGTATTTTAAATTAAATAATCAGACACTCACTGCACTGAAGAATTCGGATATATTCTGAACATATTTGTTTCCATAGGGTGAAAACCTAAAGCTACTGTAAACTCTTGTGCAAAGTATTGGAGCAACGCATTTAGAAAATTTCCGGACTTAAAAAAAAATCAGCTGTGACAGACTTGAGGTCACCTGTGACACCAATAAGGAAAAATACTGTATATTAAACATTTGGGTGAGGAAAAATGAAAAATAAATAACTATAAATTAGATTCGACTTCGTCCTGTGTACGTACAGAGGGTCAGAAGTTACGGTCTTACACGACCAGATGTGATCTATATTTTAATTTTGAAATACAGTCTTGCGTTTCAATATTGAGGAAATGTTTTCACGTATATTGTAAATACAAAAACGGTAATGCTGGTCCAGTCATTTTTCAGTGGGAATTTGTGTTGTCTCACCGTGCATGGCATGTTTGTTGTTGGTGAGCAGTTGGGAGAGAGCCCAGAAGGCGTCCTCCTCATTCAGGTACATAAGCAGGATAGCAGCGATCTGACTCATCCCCTGACAGTAGCTCACTTCCTGGGAACGGGGCGGAAGTGACAGTTCAACTATACTGGCAAATAAGAGGAATAATTCATAATTTATCAGAGCAAGCATAAGAGCTACAGATAGGGTTTTAAGGGCATACTGAATGCAAGAAGTGGACTTGTGGGTTTTTTGCCCCCCACACAGACCTCCTCCGTGTGCTGTAGTCATATTATAAACATTTACACCAGGGTTGTTCAAATATTTACTGTTGAGTTAACACTTCCTGAACTGTCATGTTTTCATCTTGAATTTCTACCATTTGAACCAACATGAAGGAAACTGCCCTTGTCCATATTTGGGCAGAGGAATCGCCCATTCACAGTACCCTTGAAAGGATAAAAGTAAATGTGATTGCACTGAGGTTACACAGCATTCTTCAAATTCTTCTCTGCTGTCACATAGGCAAAAGGACCCACTCTCATCATCACCACCCCCACCCCCCCTCCTCACCAAGAGAACCCTTCTTCCCATTTTCGCTCCTGTGCTCTCCCACTGACCCACTTTCTTTTGAGCAGTTTGTCAGTGGAGGGAAACCGGGAAAAGCGAATTAGCACATGCCCATTTCCTATAGCTCAAACGTCTCTTCCACACAGGAACTACAAACACATCCATATCAGGGGAAAATAAGAAAAACAGCACTAGATGGTATTTTGTGGTTGTGACCTGTAATGTGTTTTTACAAAGATTTTGATGTTTGATGGATATTTGATATACTACTTCAAATAACAGCCAGCTTTGCATAACACACACACTATCTATATATTGCACCGGTGTACAAGGCGCACCCAAAAGCCTACATTTTCTTCAAAAGCTGACCCTGCACCTTATCCACAGGTGCTCCTTATATGTCAAGTAATATTGAGCCACAACAGGTCTCGCAACTCCTGTCAGCAGCCACTGACTTCATTTCCCCCTGTAGAAGAAGTAGTGCGTAACCTCAACTGCAGCGCCTCATAATGTGGTGTGCCTTATATATTTATTTATTATACAGACGCTCCCCAACTTTCGAACAGGCCTCGTAAGGTGAATTTGTTCGTAAGTGGCTTCAGTGCTATATTTTGTATGGAATGTATGCCTAAGGCTTATATGAGTATGTTTAAGGTTTATATAAGTATGTTTAAGGCTTGTACGTATCAGTAACCTGTATTGGTCTGTACTGATAAATAAACATTGAATACAATATATGCTCTCTAAAGATATACACGTACAACTGGAGAGAATACTACATATGTTAGAGAAAGAGCTCTCTCACAGCGCCTCACCTCAGTATTAGCAGCGGAAAGAAGCACTAGTCGGAAAAAGGCACGCAATACCAAATCTCACTTCCAGCATCTCCATCTGAATATTTTTCGGCATACCTGCAAAAATGTTCGTATGTACCGTTGTTCGTAACTCGAATGTTCGTAAGTAGGGGAGTGTCAGTATTTGGAAAACTTTTTTCATTCATTGAAGGTGCACCTTATAGTCCATATGGTAGTCTGATTCATTTGTATCTCGTTGAATTTATTTGTTAATTGTTCACATATTGTTCATATGTTTAAAATACTTGAGAATAATAGCGACATAGTACAGGTATTTGTATGCTGTATGAAAAACATGCAGTGATAAAAAAAATCCAGTCCACGAAAGGAATTACAATGTATCAACACATCTGTTTCTAAGATTCAGTTAATACATATTCTTCATTTGTATTCAGTCTGTACATAAACGGCCTTGAGCAAATTGCCTACCTGTTGTGCCATCTAGTTCATTTGCATTGACATGCCATATGGATCACATGAAGCCGAAGAAGAGTTTGGTGTAAATGAGTCATGCATGCATATTCCATTGATTGTTGCATTGTATTTACTTTATTCTATATATTTTGAAGTCAAACCCAAAAGTCACATATTGCACCAAAAGGTCACTAACCCAACAAAAAGAGATGATGGTTCTTTTTTGCAATACTCGTGCTATTTGTAACTGCATGTTTTGTACATATTTATTTGTAAATCATAGTCATGATTTGTAACTGCAGCACCACTGAGGTTTTTTTTGCCTCTGTCGCAATGCACGTGAGACTGCATTATGGGATGTCATGCATTTGAAAACATGGAGGCTGATCCACTTTATCTTACCGTGTTGTAGACAGAGTAGGCTGCTAGTACATGAAAGAGTGCCTGTTGCCTGAAACATGGAGCATGGACACCAACAATTACTGTGAGAAACAAGAATACTTTGCAAATATTCATTCATTCATTCATGTTCTGGAGCCTATGCCAACTGTCTTCGGGCAGTAGGCGGGGACACCCTGAACCGGTAACCAGCCAATCGCAGGGCACACAGAAACAAACAACCATTCGCGTTCACAGCTAGGATCATTTTGAACTGTTCAAACAGCCCACCATGCATGTTTTTGGAATCCATCCATTCATTATCTGTACCGCTTTTCGAGATTAGGGTCGAGGGGGGTGCTGGAGCCTATCCCAGCCGTCTTCGGGCATAAGGCGGGAGACACCCTCAATTGGTTGCCAGCCAATCGCAGGGCCCACAGAGACAAAGAACCAATCACGCTCACATTCAGACTAAGGGAAAATTTTGAGTGTTCAATCATCCTGCCACGCATGTTTTTGGAATGTAGGAGGAAACCAGGGGACCCGGAGAAAACCAGTGCGGGCCCAGGGAGAACATGCAAAGTCCACAATGGGAAGGCGGACCGGGTCTTGAACTCACGACCTATGCACTGTGAAGTGTTAACTACTCGACGACCGGGTCAGTCTGAATAAATAAATGTAAGAAAAAAAATGTACTTTGATCCGCTCCTCTTTCATCTATAACTGCTTCAGACAACAACGAGGATGCAGAAAAGTAGTTATGATATTTTTTTCTCAATGAAATGTCACAAAAAGTACTAATTTTAGTGAAAGTTTTTACATGATGAGGGATAATCCATCAAAGAATACAAAAGATACGTAGGTAATCAGTTTATGCCATATACATGTATAGTTCTAGTTGTACCATGCAGACTACTATTATCGGGGAGAACTTCCCCTTCCTTATCTGTTTTTTCAGTTCATTCAGACAAAAAGGACCGAGAGAGGTGATCCGGGCTGAATCAATCCATCTCTTTCTTAGAGATCATCAACTCCACTAACTCAACCTCATTAGGATAAGCAATTGATGTATGTATTGTGGTTTTTGCTCTGCACAGGTCAAGGTACAAAAAGTGTGAACGTGTACGTGTGTGTGGGTATGCAAACACGTGTGTGGAGTTCACAAATACGATGCGACCAGCAGAGGATATCTCCCCTCCAGAGCCCCATAAAATATACACATCTCACAGACATTGACTGAGAGACAGGAAAGGAGCTTTAAATAGTGGCCGGTATTCGCGCGCACATGTGTAGAGGTGTCTATGCATACTTGTGTGCCTGCATATGTGTGCAGGTTTGTGCGTGTGGAAGTGGCTGGCCGTGTGTGGGCGGAAGAGCTGTTGATTTGTAGGGAAAGAGTGGGCAACAAAGCAGGATGGAGCTGTTTTTGTCTCAGGCGGTCTCAACTGTGAGGGAGAACAGTGTGACGGTGGTCTCACAAACAAAAACGACCAAGCAAATGACAAAAGCCATGTGTAAAAGCTTGACATGAAATCTCAAGCGTTTAAAGTTTTCCACCCTGCCCAAGTCAATAAGATGTCAAATTATGAACGAACCAGTTAGACATGTGACCGTTCTGGATGAGGACTTTTGTGAATATATGTCATATCCTGTGGGGCTTTGTGCACGGACAGGAAGGCTAATAAAATAGAGAGAGGAGGAAACTGGTGCTTTAGTTCGTGTGTGTGTGCCTGTGTGTGTTGGGAGATGCCCAACACACACACACACACAATCCAAAGGTTACACCCCAAACGGACACCAGCATGAACGAACCAGAACTTTTGATGTGGAAGGAAACACGAACAAGAACTCTGCAAGGCATAACCAAAGACATTTTTGATGAACATTTTTAGCTCTGTCACCCCCTTTGCAAGGACATTTAAAAAAAAAGTCGTCATGTCATGACGTAAATGTGCAGATTTTCATTGTGCCCGAACAGCTCTGTTTCCCTAATTTGAGACAAACAAAACTTTTTGACGGTTCAAATAAAAAAAGGTTCCTCAGAACCTCGTGAACGAAAGACTCACATGATTCCAAAACGTTCCATGAACATAATGTGATTCCGGAAGGTTCTGTTGACATCCAAGTCAATCTGTTTGATCTCTGTGGAGAAGTTGCGAGCCTGTAGTTTCATTTTCTAAAAATAATAATAATAATAATAAATACAAAATAAAAAATAACAATGCCATAGGACAGGTTGGTGGCAGCGAATGCATGACTGATTGACTATAGTATCATTAATACCTCATATTTTCCTATGTTGTCCTTTTTCACCTTCTCTATGTCCAAAAGTAAGGCCCAGGCCTGCCCTCTTAGCTGCAGGGGGATGCCTTTATAAACACGCTTCACTAACTGAAACACACAAAAACAGTGACAAACACAAGCAAGAATATCTGAACGTGAGAGAAAAGTGTGGCTCAAATAGAAAGCCCTGCAAATCAGCTTCAGATAATTATGGATAAGACAATTAGACAAAAATGATTAAACATTCAATGTCTGACAAGTGCAGAAGCCAGCAGGCTTGGTCGTCATGGTAAATGAGAAATAGTTCTCAGCTGACCGACCTAGTTAAATCAATCGAATGAGAGATAAACTGATTTTACACGTAGCGTATTAATCCTCACTAATGCTCATGCACAACAATATTAAAAGTATGTTTGCAATTTGCACTAGGAGTAGTTGAAGAAAGTCTAGCGTTTCTGAACAACCGAATAAAATGAATGGCATTTTCAAAGTAAGAAAAAGCACCTTGTCACTGTTCTTATACTTGCTCCAGTTCTTCACCATCTTTAGCCACTTCTCGACACGCTCAATCTCCAGCTGTTTTTGCTAGGGTTAGAAAATATGGACAATTCAAAAATACCAGAACAGACAGTATGGATAGTGGCTAATGCAGCGGCACAATGGTCGATATCAATACATACCTTTTCTTCAAGAATGCTGGGTGTTGGTAACTCTTTCTCACTTAAACACAGATCAAGACATAAAGAACATTACAATATCCACTGTTGGTGGCATGAATTAACAAGACACCTCAGTGGGAAAACAGGAATTCGCTGCAAGGAAAAGGTAAATTTCAGATGGTTAACTTACTGCAGGAAGCCAAAGCGGTCCATCACTTTATAGATGCTGTAGTCAGCATCCTCCCAAGGGTCAATCGTGACACCCTCTTGCCTGCCCTGAAACCAAAACATGTTTAAACATGAAAAGAAAAAGTTGTTGTTGAAGTAAAAGGCTACCATGCCAAAGAAACCTATACAGTATTTTTAAATCCATTACAACCCAACTTGGGGTTCACTGCCACTAAATCTTCAAGTTCAACATTGCATGAAATTGCCAACATAGTTAGATTCAGCAGTTTATGTGCTTGTGTTTTTCTCACCTTGTCATATTTGGAAATTATGTCAGCACGTTCCTCTGCTATCAGCGTGTCTATGTCCTTCTTCATGGCTATAACAAAAGAAACGGGGGCAAAAACGTTATTTTGAATACCAGAGAATACCAATCATCCATCATCTTGCTAACAAATCAACAGAGAAATAGTTACATGTCAAAGAAAACAAGTAGCTGAACCCTCAGCTACGCTTTGAAACGTTCTTGATCATCATATCCAACTAATATCCAAGTAAAAGTGCCATGAACATTCTCTTCGACACGCTGCATGTAGACAATGTAGTGGTCTCTACAACTAAACATTATGAATATTACTCTTCTTTCTGGAAATACAGGAATACGAGGAATACTTTCACTGATGTTTACCGGCATGTGTTACTGGCTACGACCTGCCAATCTGCATGTTGCAAAGGAACAGGTGTCAACACACCTGTCAAACACACAAGTACTTTTACACATAGCTATGAACCACATGAACATAATGCACTTCCTGCAACACAAAAGTTCATCATCAAAGTGGGCACTGAACACATACAATGTAACTGTAAAGTGACCTTGAGAGTTTTGAAAGGCGCTTAAAAATGAAATGTATTATTATTATTATTATTATTATTATGTTCATGGTGGTCAGGCTGTACAAGTCTCGAGAGCTGGACACTTACAGCAGACACAGAGCGCAGGATCAAGGCGTTTGAGCATAAGAGCTACAGAAGGATGCTCAATATATCTTACAGGGAACACCAGACAAATGACTACGTCAGACAGCTCGTCACCACCCTTTCTGGAGAACAAGAGCCTGTACTCTCAATGGTGAAACGTCGTAAAATGGCCTGGTTTGGCCACGTTATAAGGCATACCTCACTATCCAAAACCATCCTGGAGGGGACAGTGGAAGGGAAGCGGAGAAGAAGAAGACAGAGGAAGTGCTGGATGGACAACATTAAGGAATGGACAGGCTGCAGCTTCCACACCCTGCTACGAACTGCTGAAGACTGAGAGCGCTGGAGATCTCTGACTGCCCAGACGTCCATCATGGCACCCCTACGGCCTTCTAGGCCATGGGATGAGTGAGTGAGTGAGTGAGTGAGTGAGTGAGTGAGTGAGTGAGTGAGTGAGTGAGTGAGTGAGTGAGTGAGTGAGTGAGTGAGGTGGCCAAATCTTCTTTTCCTTTGGGCTTTTCCCCTCTATCCCGGTTTTGTGCATCTTCTTCTCTCACACCAGCTACCTTCATGTCCTCTTTGACCACATACATAAACCTCCTCTTCGGTCTTCCTCTCGGTCTCCTGCCTGGCAGTTCAAGGATCAGCATCCTTCTCCCGATATAGTCACTCTCTCTCCTCTGGACATGTCCAAACCATCTCAGTCGGGCCTCTCTGACTTTCTCTGCAAAGTCCTTAATATGAGTTGTCCCTCTAATGCAGTGATTTTCAACCACTGTGCCGCGGCACACTAGTGTGCCGTGAGAGATCGTCAGGTGTGCCGCGAGAAATTATCCAATGCCCCTTTTTCAAATTAATTTTTTTACAAACATTTATTAATCATTTTCTGACAATATTATTTCATTGTCCTGTGTCCGTGCTGAAAAGACTGGGTAATTTCATATTCGTCCGTGTGGCAACACGTCACTGATTGCCTCTTTCCTGTGAGATGGTTCGTGGTGTGCCACAAAAAAATTCCAATGTAAAAAACGTGCCCTGGTTCAAAAAAGGTTGAAAAACACTGCTCTAATCAGAATCAGAATCAGAATCATCTTTATTGCCAAGTATGTAGAACACACAAGGAATTTGTTTCCGGTAGAACACACTGCACTAGTATCGTTGTCAAAAAAACTGCTAAGTGGCACTATACAGTTCCATTTTGGCTACTGTTGAAAGAGTTCAAAGAGTTAATGGCTTGGGGGAAGAAGCTGTTTAAATGTCTGCTGGATTTGGTGCGCATGGATCGGTAGCGCCTGCCTGAGGGGAGTAGCTGGAAAAGGTGGTGGGCAGGGTGCGGAGGGTCCAGTAGGATTTTCCGCGCCCTAGTTTGGATTCTTGCAGTGTGCAAGTCCTCGAGAGTGGGTAGGGCGGTGCCAATGATTTTTTCCGCCGTCCTAACTGTCCGTTGAAGTCGGATTTTGTCCATTTTTGTGGCGGCCCCGAACCAAACCGTGATGGAAGAACACAGGACGGATTCGATGACAGCCGTGTAGAAATGTTGCAGCACCTCCTGTGGCAGGCCATGCTTCTTTAGCAGCCTCAGGAAATACATTCTCTGTTGGGCCTTTTTCAGGATAGAGTTGGTGTTGACCTCCCACTTCATGTCCTGGGAGACTGTGATTCCCAGGAACTTGAAGGTCTCAACGGTTGACACCAGGCAGTTGGATAGTGTGAGGGGTCGCTGTGGTGATGGATGTTTCCTGAAGTCCACGATCATCTCAACTGTCTTGAGCGTGTTCAGCTCCAGGTTGTGACGGCTGCACCAGAGCTCCAGCTGCTCCACTTGCTCCACTTGCTCCACTCATTCCTGATCCTATCCAACCTGGTCACTCCCAAAGAGAACCTCAACATCTTCAGCTCTGCGACCTCCAGCTCTGCTTCCTGTCTTTTCTTCAGTGGAACTGTCTCCAGTCCAAACATCATGGCTGGTCTCACCACTGTTTTATACACTTTTCCTTTCATCCTAGCTGAAACCCTTCTATCACACATCACACCGGACATTTTTCTCCAGCCGCTCCAGCCTGCCTGGACACGCTTCTTCATGGTGGCCAAATAAAGGCGTTGAAAAAGAACATGGGATGAAGGAGTACGTAGCAAGAGGCGACCGTGATTTTAACGGCCACGGAAGAAACTGTTGTACAAAACAGCTGACCCTCTTGTCAAACAGGTGGGCAGTTTTCCAAGATGACTGTGCGTGCGTGCGTGCGTGCGTGCTGCTATGAAGCAGGTGCAGAAAAAGTAAAAGGTGAACTATAGCAGGGGTGGGCAGATTATGGTCTGGGGACCGTTCTCAAATTAATTATCAAGAGTACACTACTCCTATTTGTTGCATTAATCCAGTCTTTTTTGATTCTTGGTTTTGTGATGGGCTGAAAGATATTTCATACAGTTTTTATTAATAAATTAATTTTTAAAAGTCCTCATTAAATTATCCTTTTACGATTTGATTATTGTATTGAACCTGGACTCACCCCACTCATCCATTTTAAAATACGTATATTTATATTTGATAGTTGACAATTATTTATATACTTTTTCTCTTCACTTTTCATAATGTTGCTTGCTGCTGTAAATTAGTAAATTCTCCTTTGTGTGATGAATGAAGGTTTTGTTATTGTCACTACTTTGTTACAAGTTGTCCAACCATCCATCAGTTTCCCAGAACACTTTATCGTCATTAGGGATGGGGGGGGGGGGTTCTGGAGCCCATCCCAGGGATTCCCAGCCATCTTTGGGCACTAGGCGGGGGACACCCTGAATTGGTTGCCAGCCAATCGCAGGGCACACAGAGACAAACAACGGTTTTAACATGTTCCCATTAAAAATTAACAAAAAAATTAAACTTATTTGTATTAATAATATTTGCCATTCATAACATTGCCTCGACAATAAAGAAATATTCTATGATTGCAAAAGTATCATCGTGGAATCCCCCCCACCCCCAATTTCTATTGTCTTCAAAGTCAAGGTCAGCTTTATTGTCAAATATGCTAATATGCATGACATACAGCACAGATGAAATTACTGTCCTCTTTGACCCAGCTTGCAAGCCAAGGCAATGAGGGGTGTACATTTAAATCTTTATCGTGTATCTGGAATGTATCATCTATATATTTGTTATACTTTACAGAGTCTTTCAAGATGGATGACAATGTTAAACGTGCTGCAATGTGCACAAGGCCATCATACATACAAATGATTTACATACACCATACTAATGGCAAGATTTGTGAGAATAAGCAACAACAGAAGCTGTTTTCATCCAATTCTAAAGATGATATGAAGATATGATCAACGCTGTGTAATTTATGTGGTTTCCATGGACTGTTTTGAGTCACCACATAGGTTGAAGCACTTTACTTCCTGGGTTGGGTCTTCTGACTATAGATAGTATTGTGTTGGGGTCAGGAAGAAAAGGAAACCACTGATTGCCACTCCTTCAAAAACAGGTTGAACAAGAACTGCACAATGTGTGAAACAAAACCTTCCAGCTGAATATAGCCTCAAATTACCACTTCATATTTTTGTTTTTGCTATTTTGCCTGTACTGCTGAAACGCATTTCAAACTTCCAGATGTTGAAATGCCGAGACTTAAGACTAACTTCTGTTTGAAGAACATTGTGTCAGACAGGAGGAACCACACTAGAAGTAGCGCACAGAGTAGAATATGAAGCATCACACCTGGAATTGTAATGGCAGTGCATTGCAACTAAGATACATTTTTAACTAGCACACAAACCTGTAAATGTCAGGAAAAAAATATTTGTGGACATCAAAAGCAAGTGAGGTGAATTACATGATAGAGGATAGAAATAAGGAAGTCCTGCGTGTTTTTGAAAGGAATGTAAGGAATTTGAATATCCAAGCATTAAGTGTTCACTGTTAACTAAATGGTGACAATGTGGTTGCGTCAAGGCCAGGACTGAGACAGCGGTATGAGTGACATCATGTCCTGTTATGACATCATGTCCAAATCTAACTTGTTCTCAGTGCATATCTATTACCACAAACAGTATCCAAAGTATTCTGAAGTCTGACTCATGATGTTGTTTAAAGACAACATGTGGAACAAAAAAAGCTAGGAAACTTTTACTGTTGACCTTAGAGTAGGTGTTTTGGCTCGCAGTTGCCAAAATGTTTTTATTCGATTAATTGAATAAAATGACGGATTCTTTGAGTAAATGGTATTGCTTGAAGAGTACTGAGAATGTTCTCATATATGTTGTTTTGTTGTCGTGCACAACATTTTGCACCGGACTCAGTTAAAATCAATAAAATTGTTGTGCTTAGTCCTAGCAACTGGGCTATTAATGCCATCGTGGCATCTCAAAAATGCTTCCTCTTTAAGGAGAAAGCTAATGCTCTTAAACAGAAGACACACAGAGAGAGAGAGAGAGAGAGAGAGAGAGAGAGAGAGAGAGAGAGAGAGAGAGAGAGCGAGAGCGAGAGCGAGAGCGAGAGCGAGAGCGAGAGCGAGAGCGAGAGCGAGAGAGAGAGAGAGAGAGAGAGAGAGAGAGAGAGAGAGAGGAGCGAACAATCCTAATCTTTATCCTGAGCCAATGTGCACCATTTTAGTTTGTAAACACGAAAAATGTCTATTGACTAATCCAAAATGTAAATCAGCATGGCACCTCTCTCCGTTTCCTCCATACCCAGTCATCTATTTCCATGTCTATAATCAAACTTTATCTGATTTGGGATTTACAACAGAGGATTAGATTCGAAAAAATTATAATCATAGATT